>NC_051217.1:38464857-38582357 GCF_015220715.1 Pygocentrus nattereri | reverse complement strand
CCTACAGTGTCCTGAGAGTGAAAGATTTGGGTGTAACCACAAAATAATTTATTAGCTTCTACATTCATTTCTTAATGTGATGTGGGGCGGGGGTCCCAATGCACTGGTGGTTCTATGATGTATCAGTGCCTGCTGGGTAATGTAGTGCATGAAGGATGCAGTGCTGCACTACTGAATAACACATAACATGACAAAGTGCAGGATTCAGTTATTAAGCCAAAGGCTTATTATAAAGACTTAACTATGATCAATTACTCAGTAAATACTATAATCTGATAACTGTCATAAGTGGGGTAGTGAAGTATAACTGTCAGAGTGGGGTAGTGAAGTGTAGACCCCCAAGTGAAACTGATTAAAATAAAAAAAAAAAAACAGCTGATGAACAAAATCAATGCAAATCTCATAAACACTTCAAATCCACCTCCTGCCCTTTTCCCCCTTTTCACAGTGTACTTCCTTAGCAGAGGGAGCTTGGAGGTGTTGGGAGGTGCTGGGATACAGTGGGTGCCCTGGGTGTGTGTGTGTGTGTGTGCGGGTGTCCCGGGCTGAGTGTACGTGCTGCTCAGCGTGAAGCCCGTGCTGGAGGTGGAGACACGGGAGGAACAGGATACTGAGCCCTACAGGAATGCGGCAATATGTGAACATGCGCACACACACACACACACACACACACGGAGAGAGAGGGGGAGAGAGAGATAGAAAGATTACAGGCCTAAAAGGTTAGTCTATAGAGAAAATAACAATACATTTCTTAGAAATGTATATGCATACGTAAGTATAATAACAGTTGTACGTTATTAAAGGAATACTGCGGCCTTCTTCAGTCTGCCCTCTGTCTACTTCATCTATATCATTCCATTAATTAAAGACAATAGCGTCAGTAATGCATTCTGTGGTCAGAAAATAACAGAAAACACATCGACTTGAAACTTATGTATAATAGAAATCAATGGGCAGATGCTGGTTTGAGGTCATCAGACATACGTTACACATATGGCAGGTGGAGAAATGCTGGAATATTCCTTTGTGCACCACCTCAAGGTACATCAAAAGTGAATATATTTCCGCTGACAGAAAAAAATGTTTCCAAAATGATAACTTAAAAGTCTTTTATTGTCACTAAAAGCACAAAACATTCTATTTTTGTTGTTTTTTACTTTTTTGCATAATTTGAAAACACCCGCTGACCTTTACGTCAGGCTAAAATGCCATGATGAATGGGTCAACAGAAAAGGTCCAAAATGATGTAGAAAAGAATATTTTTACATTAACTTCCATTATAAGTTAAGACATTTTTTCCTTCTCCTGTAAAATTACCAAGCTTTTTAGTTGACGTAACATGATCATTTCTGCTGGTCAATTTATTACATAATTCGTAGGGAACAGCTGGCTTTTTAAATCATGTGAATCAGACAGTAAATAATGATAAATATGTGTAATATTTATTTGTTGAGAGAAGCAGAAAGAGGCGGATGGATAGAAAAATAGAAGTAGAAATGGGACCTAGAAGGAAAAGAACGATGGCGTAAGATCCTGGCGGTTTCTAGGTTTTAAGAGCTCAGAGGAAATTACTGTTCCCAGGCTAAATTGTGGGCAGTTGCATCACAGCGCTGTTATCATTAAAAGCATCAGTGTTTTCAGCACACACACAGCTCTGAGCTCATTCAGGAGCAGCGGCCGGCACGTTCACGTGGGTGTGTGTGTGTGTAGTTACAACAGATCGTCAACGAACACTATGGATCAAACAGGAGCATCAAAGCACTCAGTGCAAACTCAACACCCCGTGAATCTCACGCTACAGAAAAAAGCTAATCACAGTCATACCACTTTCAGATCGGGGCTCAAAGCCATGCACATTAAAAGGCCCATATCGTGGAAAACAATTTTGCTTGCTTTTTTGAAAGCAAAAAGTTCGATGTGGTGACATTGTTAAAGTTTCAAAACATACTGTTCGCTCTCCAGGCCATACAGTCCATATATGGAAACTAATCAGCAAAAACAGTCCACTGTTATGTCACAAAACATACATTTATATATTTCCACCCATCCTACAGTGGTTTAGCCCCGACTGAAAACAGGACTGATGTCAATGTCAAATGAAACACAGCAAATCGGAGCAGAGCTCATTTACATATGTCACTCATAAAGACACAGTAACCATCCTTGAACCATGTGGATGCATTATCCTGCTGAAAGAGGCCACTGCCATTCGGGAACACCCTTGACATAAAGGCTTGTACCTGGTCCGCAGATGTTTAGGCAGGTGGCACAAATTGATGTCCACATGAACGTCCAGACCCAGGGTTTCCTTGCCGGACACTGTGCAGATAATCACACCCTGTCTTCTTACCACAGTGCATCCAGGTGCCATCACTTCCCCAGGTAAACCTAACCACACCAAGGCCATCCATGTGATGTAAAGAAAATGGGACTCCTCAGACAAGGTGACCTTCTTCCATTGCTCCAAGTTCAACATTGTAGATACCTTCAACAGGGTGGACAGGACTTAGCATGGACTTGACCTGTGTGACTATGCCACCCCATACTCAGCAGGGTGTGACTCACTCCTCACAGATGGGATAGGATTCATTGCGCCTTGCCCTAATGAGCCCTGGGAGCCCAACAACCGTGGATTGTCCTTCCCTTTTTCGGACCAGTGCTGCAAGTATCAGCCACTGCTGACCAGGAGCATCCCACAAGCCTTGTCATCTCGAAGATATTCCACCTTACTTGTCTGGCCATAATGATCTGGTCCTTGCGAAAGTTACTCAGGTCTTCACATTTGCCCATTTCACCAGCATCCAATGTGCTAACTATGAGAACAAATTATTTGCTTGAGGTCAGATATCCCCATAGATTTGTCCATAAGCCACTTAAAGCATCATGGAGTGTAGGAATGAGGTGGATATGGTTTTAGAAGGCTGACTAGAGGGATACAGTGAAGATTATATCCTGGCTGAGGAATCAGGTTTAGTCAGTTAGTAACATGGTCAGTCTGTAACTGGATTTGAACTCACTTCCATCAGCTGGTCAGCATGAAAGAAGCATTCACTGCACGTTGTCAGCTATTAGCCATCCATTCATATTTCCACATCCGGGCCTTTCCTTGGGGACCTCAGTCCAAACACACATCACACAAGTTAATACAAGCACACACACATGCTAAGAAACACAGGAAACTCCTTCTGGAACCTTTGGCTGGCATGCACACATGTACACCTCCGCTGTACAGGTTTTCACGAGGTGGTTTAGAGGGTACAGGATCTGTTTGTGGCCTCTGGAGACTATTTATAGGGGGGGGGGTCAATGAAGTGTGTTTGAGACAGAGCAGACCATTAAGCAATCAAACACACAAAGCCACAAAACAGGCCTAAACTAACAAGCCCTGCCTGACCATGACTCTGTCTTTCAATGGCCCAGCACCTAATCATGTTTGCAAAATATTCATCAAGTTTCTGTCCCTCAGGAGAGACTTTGGGGACGACGAGAAATGAGAAGCAACCTTTACACTTTTGCCTTTGCTCTTGTTAACCTATCATCTTTCTATGTGTGTCCCGGCTATATAAATAACTGCAAGCCCCCCCTGTTGTGTTTGGCAGGGGAACGCAGCGGTGAGATCAGTTCTGAAGTGGAAAGGGAAACTGAGGCCTCCTCCAGTGACTCGCTGTCTCTGGCCATCACAGCAACAGCTTAGGAGGTAGGCTATTCCTGCTCTCACAATGCTTGCATCACTCAGTCAGTAAATCAAGAAAAGTTGACCTCTCCAATACTTCTAATTTCTTGCTCCCCTAGGAGATTGGTAGTTTTATGTTAGTGCTAAGCTAATGGTGGTGCACATAAACATTTATGGCTGCTTAGGTGAACAATGGACATTTAAAACTTGTAAAGGCTTCCAATGTTTAATCCAAAGCTTGTAACAGACATTAACATCTGTTTTACCTTGTAGGTAAGGTATGTGTTTTCCCATGACTTTGTTCAGTAAAGTTTCCTGACGTAGAGCCGGCACTGTCTTCCATTTCTAACAACTGACCGAAACCTGATTAAGCTACGGTTCATATTCACAGTCATTGATCTATCTACACTAGAAGGCCTACTGATGCTTTGGTTTCATCCATGTTAAATCAAAATATGACTGGTTGATTCCACTGTTACATCCGAATTAATCTAACATGGAAGGCCTAACCAATGGCCCATATGCAAAGGAGCTATGCGTCCATATAGATGTGTCCAATCTACATACATACATATTTATTTAACTTATAGACATATCCACCGCGACCCTGAGGGAGAAGCGGCTTAGATAATGAATGAATGAATGAACATATCCATGTATGGCCAGAGTGGCACAGCCATCAAAGTGTTGGCTCTATTTTCAGGAGGCCAAGAGTTGGATCCCCAGTGATGCCACAGCCATACGGAAGTCAAAGAGAGCCTCACTGTACTTGTTTTTTCTATGTGGGCTTTTGTTAGCTTATGTAACAGAATTGGCAGTTAACATTCTCCTCCAATCATGCTGAGATGTTGCTTTAGGGGTAGTTTGAAAAGATGTGATGGGTGGCTTTTCATGACTTGAAGGAGGCATGTACTATTACTAGAACTAGAGTTGGAGATGACTGTATTGAGGAGAAAATTGGAGAAAGGTGCTGAAAAAAACACTTTAAAATGGCATATATGTTTTAAAATGTGCACATTTTTAATATAAGCAAACATATTTACATACATTTTTCTTTCATATGGCAGGAGAGCTTGCTTGGCTTTACCTGTGTAGATACACAGAGAAAAAATATCTTGATTGTATAATTTTTCCATTGGACATTTAAAGATTTGAACCCTTATGTTTCCACCTAAAACAATGGAATAAGAGTCTGGCTACATACATGTAGAGTTGAAATACATCAATCGTGATGGTTCTACTGAATAAAATTGAGCTAAGACCTATACAGACCTATTTTTTTAGTTCCCAGAAATCACTAGGCCTTCTCTAAAGCCCTAGATTGTCCTGAGGTTCCCTTCTGTTGCTTATTAGAGAGAAGCTAATTTCACATTTCAATAGAAGCAAATTTTTTGTTATAATCCTGCTCTTCATTCATTGTTTGAGAAGACGCAGAGATCCATGCCAAGAATGATGTGAGCGAAATGGATTATGCAGTGACCAAAAAAAGTGTTACATATTAACTATTTTAGCTATCTTACCCCTTTGCCTTGATGCAGCTTTACATGGGTTTAATATAATTGGTTTGAGATCAGGACTCTGTGCAGGCCAGTCAAGTTCTTCCACACCAAACTCACTCATCCATGTCTTTATGGACCTTGCTTTGTGCACTGGTGCGCAGTCATGTTGGAACAGGAAGGGGTCGTCTCCAAACTGCTCCCACAAAGTTGGGAGCATGAAATTGTCCAAAATCTCCTGGTGCTGAAGCATTAAGAGTTCCTTTAACTGGAACTAAGGGTCCAAGCCCAACTCCTGAAAACAACCTTACGCCATAATCCCCCCTCCACCAAGCTTTATACTTGGCACAATGCAGTCAGACAAGTACCCAGACTCGTCCATCGGATTGCCAAATGGAGAAGCGTGATTCATCACTCCAGAGAACACGTCTCCACTGCTCTAGAGTCCAGTGGCGGCACTTCACACCACTGCATTCAACGCTTTGTATGGCGCTTGGTGATATAAGGCTTGGATGCAGCTGCTCAGCCATGGAAACCCATTCCATGAAGCTCTCTACACTGTTCTTGAGCTGATCTGAAGGCCACATGAAGTTTGGATGTCTGTAGTGATTGACTCTGCAGAAAGTTGGCGACCTCTGCGCACTATGCGCCTCAACATCCACTGACCCCACGCTGTCATTTCCTGTCGTTCCCAATCGCTTCCACTTTGTTATAATCCCACTGACAGTTGACTGTGGAATATTTAGTAGTGAGGAAATTTCACAACTGGACTCACAACTGGACTCACAAACTCACAACTGAGCTCCTGAGGGCGACCCATTCTTACACTAATGTCTGTAGAAGCCGTCTGCAGGCCTAGGGCCTTGGTTTTATACACCTGTGGCCATGGAAGTGATTGGAACACCTGAATTCAATGATTTGGATGGGTGAGTGAATACTTTTGGCAATATAGTGTATGCTGGGACCTTATAGGCTTCTGAGAACTACCTTTTGGAAGGGTTGTAGAAGACTGGAATATACATCAGCATCACTATTTGTCAGCTATTTGACTTAGAAACCAATTTTAGGCATTTAAGCATTAAGCCTTCAGCTCAAAACATCTTTAAGATTATGAGCAACATGCATTCAATCAGGTGAATCCAACCCCTTCACCAGCAAATCGACTGTACTGCAACCCAACCGACATTTCCAGCACTGCCAGAGCCCCCACAAATGTTTCCATTTCAATGTCACTAACACTTCTGCTTCCAAACGCAAATAAAACTTGTCATAAACAAAGCTATTGCAGCCATGAGAGCTGTAAGTTTAACGCTGGGAGAAAATAAGGTTTATATTGTTTGTTAGTCTCTCTGCTGAGTTTCATCCAGCCAGGCTTCATTTTGTTGCGGACGAGCATGCCAGCGGCTGACGTGCGACTGAAATGGAAATGAAAAAGTTGAAACAAAGGGGCTAATTAAAAGCTAGAGGCCCAATTAAGGCAAATACAACAACAAGTAACTCATGGTGCACAACAGCAGCTTAACAATTTAAAGGCATGCAGAGAAAGAGACGAAATTGATTTCAAAATGATCCCTTGTGCGTCATTTTTATAGCTAACAGCATATAATAGTGTCAGAAACCACATAATGCAAGTCTATTTTGTGTTACTTGAAGGGCAATTCCACCCGTTTTTCATAATTTCTGAATAATTCAGCAGTTGAAATGTAAACAAAGTCACTCAGAGTGGTTTGAGAAATGTTTTCTTTTTTGGGGATTTGTTCTTAGGTAAGATCAGAATCTACTCACACTCAGAGCACAAAGGTGTGAACAGTTCTGTGGTTTAAGAACATGTCATGAATCTGACGTAGACTTTTTTGAGGACTTTCTCAAGAAAACAGGAAGATATTGGTGAGCTGTTTTTCTTGTAAAACTTCAGAAGCACTCTTTTGTATTCTCAAGTATTTGCTTTAAAATGTCAGGTGGCAAAAATCCTTTCTGTGTGACGTGGAGCGATGAGGAGGCGGACGCATGTGCTGAGAAAAGCAAGATTTATTCGGGGCAAATCCAGGGTCAAGGCAGTCTAAGTTGAATGAGCCAACACGGAGAAATGGAGGGACAGACATAATGAAATAAACACAGACAGAAACACACAACGGAGGCCGGAATAACAAAACAACACACTAGCATGCAAAACACTTCAAACAATACATACAAAGACCAACAAAAACAAGGGGCAAACACAGGGCTTAAGTAGCACAAGGGATACAAGACACAGGTGGATAACAGGTGAAACAAATCAGGGGTGGAGTCAGAAAACAAGGGGGTCGGGCAGAGAAGGACTCAAAACAAAGAAAACTGACTCGGACTCGACCAAAACAGAAAGCACATGGAAGAGTGTGAGGAGCCCATTGTGGCAGTCTGTCCATTTCAATAGATCGCAGCGTATAATACAGTTTCAGAAACCAATACATACAATACAATACATAAATAGGCTATAGGTTACTATAGATTTTACAAAAATGAATGACATTGCGGTCTCTTGCAAATGTTTTGCATTCCCTCGGAATATATACAGTATGCTTGTCAGACAACAAGCAAACATAGGACCAGAGGTGCCCAATGACACTGTTTACATTAGAGCTTTGTTTTTAGCCCAGCTAATGCTAAAAGCTGTTTTCCCAGTTTCGCCAGTTTGTGCTGAGTTTATTCAGCAATTGTTCTCTGCAGTGTCTATAAAAGTAGCTTTTACTGTACAATGACATTATCTCAGTTTCATTTGCACTAACAGCATGATCGTTTGATTTTGAGACGTGATACTATGTCTTTCTATTTCAATCCAAGATCAGCGTAAAAGTCAATGAGCTGCTCCATGACTGAGCTCAAACCACAGCTTTTACAAGCGATTGCTAACCGTTTGCATTGTAATACAAAACATTTGCAGGGGAATGCAATGTCATGAACTTTTTATTTTTTACAACGGCCCCTTAGGGGCTCCGTAGATCTCATACAATATACATATCTGAAGTTAATAAATGTTGGCTTACTTAAATCGAAGTCGACAATCAACTGTCATTTACTGTCTGTTACCTAGCAACCGACCATACATGCACAGCTAAAATGTAATCACGTAACTAAGTAATTAAGCTAGTTAGCCAGACAGCTAACATTAGGTACCGTTGCTGAGGTAAAAAAGGTCAAACAAAACTAAAGCAGATAAACTGGAAGTTATTCACGTTGTGTCAGTGCTTTGCGCTGTTTATCAGAGTCGCTGCTCCACAGTTTCAGTTTCATTTCCCAAACGCTTTAGCCGAGCGCGCTGACGTTATTCCTCCTAATGAACGCACACACATTCAGCTCTGCCCCCTCATTATTCACCACCATCTCTGTATTTTATCTGACAAAGTTTTTATCAAAGATTAACTCATGAAGGTAAGAAGAGGGGGGCGGTGGAGATCACCTCTGCAGGGTCTGGCTTTTAAAACACGGTTAGAAAAAACTCACAAGTCAAAGCAAGGTGCTCAGTGTAGACAAATGTGACGTCTCTATGGCAGTTATAGTGAACTGTGCTTCCTGTCACTGCATAAAACATTAAAAACAGATGTTTATAATAGAAGTTAAGACAGATCTGGGGTTTACCTTAAAGTTAAGACAGAATTTAGGAGATTTAGTCTAGTCAGGATTTTCCTGTTATACTGTTTTCTTATTTGTAGTTATTGGATAAGATTATGAACTTTATTTATGAGCTTTAGTTGTGTAATAGGTTCTGTCCTAAATTCAATTCTAACTTGTCATGGCTACAACTAACAGCTGACTAAGCAGATAAGATTTCAGACTTAAGACGTTACTGTAATATAACGCTGGGCTCCTATCACCACCGCTGCAAACAATTCTGACTTCTCTAGAATCACAGATTTCTATGAAATCAGTCTTTGTTTACATCTTAAGACATGAATTTTAGAAGATTTTCAACATTCTGTGGAAAGAGCAATGTTCGGATAATGCTAACATACATGAGCGTTTACTTGTTAACCATATTAGGCCTTATAGCTTCAGCACAAAGAGAAGGAAGCAAACCCCAGATAAACATGCCTTGGCTGATCAACTACTTTCGTACAAGTGTACAAAATGTACAAATTTCTGGCTGAACTATTCCCTACAGGGGCGTTACTGTGCAGTCTCTTGGCAATGGTAATTCACTGATGTGCAAACTTGGAATTGCCCAATCTAAGGGCCTCTGTGCCTTGGTGCACATACACAGAGTCTCCACCTGACACGAGATCACAATCACCCCCACACAGGCACCCATGTGGCATCCCTCTTTTGTGTGCCTATTCTCTTTTTCACCACCACAGCAGCCTCTTATACCAGACACCTTTGGAGAGCTACATGGCGTCGACTGCCACTTCACTCCTGTTGGAGAACAGGAGCGAAGAAGGACCTATTGTCACCAAAAATGCCACCCTCCCCTCCACCTTACACGGAAGAATCCTCTTTCAGCAGTAAAGAGCATTCTTGTCATCCTCCAGCTGCTCCAGGGTGGTCTGCTGGAGATAGCCGCTGATAGGGATCGGGTTTTCAGGACAAGCGGCTGGAGAGCAGCCCACTAAAACACAACTCCACCCAAGAGTGCTTTAGGAAAAGCTGGTGAAAGAGGCAAATTAGAAAAGCCACGTCTGATGAATGGGGACAGAGAAGGGAGGAGGCAGATTACAGCGCAAACAGATATGTCTCTTTTTTGTGTGTGACTGATTTGTGAGGGGATTTCATGCGAAACGCCGAGGAACTGACTGCTTCAAGGACTTTTTCTTTCAGCCTTTTAGGGCAGGGATGCCCAACCCTGCACAATTCAGCTCCTGTCCAAATCTAAACACACCCGTTCCGGTTCATCAAGGTCTTCAGGAGCATTTGAATATGAAGGCCAGGTGTGTTCGATTAGAGCTGGGAATGTACTCTGCAGGCCAAGGGCTGGCCCGTTTAGTGTTGTAGACTCAGGAAAAATTACAAAAAGAATCATTTTTTGAAGGAAAAATAAAAATAATAGCAGCAGACTTTACTGAAATGCATTTACTAGAATGAAATTCAGTGTTTCAGTGCGCATGCATGCCTGCTGCCTGTTACAGTAGCTCCCGTTCGTGTTATTTTCTGAAATTTCCCTCTGGGAACAATAAAAGGATTCTGATTCTGAAATCATACAACTCCATTTCCAAAAAAGTTGGGATACTGTATAAAATGTAAATAAAAGCAAAATGAAATTGTGTCACGATTCGCCCCTCCCAGTCCTGTACATGTTTCTTTTGGTTTATTCCATGTGCATTTGTTTTGGTGTTGTAGTCCTGCCCCTTGTTTGGTTACTCCTCCCCTAATTGTCTCCACCTGTTTTCCACCTGTCCCTCATTATCCCTGTTGTATTTAAGCCCTGTGTTTGTACTTGGTCTTTGCTGGTCTTTGTATTGGTCTTTGTTTGATGTTTGCGTTGTTTGAATCTCTGTCTGTGTTGTTGATTGTATTCTGGTTTATGTCATGTCTGCACCCCGTTCTCTCCATATTGGCTCAATGACCCTGGACCGTTAAGACCCTGATTTTGGATTTGCCCTCAATAAAAGTCGCTTAGACTTCGCACGTGTCCGCTACCTCGCTCCGCGTTATAAATTGTACAAATGTACAGATCATTTAAACCCCATATTTCAATGATAATTATGCAAAGACAAATCAAATGTTGAAACTGAGAAATTTTATTGGTTTTTTTTAAGTTTTTTTGCCCATTTTGAATTTGATGCCAGCAACACTGCAAAAAAGTTGGTACAGGGTCAACAAAAGGCTGGTAAAGTTGTGTAATGCTTAAAAACACACCTGGTGGTTATTTGGCAGGTGATCTTTGGGTCTTGAGGCGGCACTGCATTAAAATCAGAAACGATTCTGTCATGGAAATCGTTGCATGGGCTCAGAAACACTTCTGAAAACTACTGTCTGTGAAAACAGTTCATCGCTGAATCCACAAATGCAAGTTAAAACTCTAAAACACAAAGAAGAAACCACATGTAAACAGGATCCAGAAATGCTGCCACCTTCTCTGGGCCCGAGCTCATTTAAAATGGACCGAGGCAAAGTGGAAAAGTGTCCTGTGGTCTGACAAATCAACATTTGAAGTTATTCTTGGAAACAATGGACACTGTGTCCTCCAGGCTAAAGACCACTCAGCTTGTTATCATCACACAGTTAAAAAGCCAATATTCACGATGGTATGGAGTGCATTAGTGTGCATGATATGGGTGATGTGGACATTTGTGAAGGCATCATTAATGCTGAACGATATATACAGGTTTTGGCAACATATGCTGCCATCCAGATGACATCTTCTTCAGGGAAGGCCTTGATTATTTCAGCATGACAATGTAAAACCACATTCTTCATGCATTACAACAGCACTGCTCCACATTAAGTCCAGGTGCTAAACTGGCCTGACTGCAGTCTAGTCCTGTCACCACTGAAAATATTTGGTGCATTATGAAATGAAAAATACAACAAAAGAGGCCCTGAACTGTTGAGGATCTGAATTCCTGTATTAAACAAGAATGAGAATCACTTTCAAAACTACAGCAGTGTCTCCTCAGTTTCCAAACACTTACAGAGTGTTGTTAAAAGAAGAGGTGATGAAACACAGTGGTAAACAGGCTCCCGTCCCAGCTTTTTTGGAAGGTGTTGTTGGCATCAAATTCAAAATGGGTATGTTTTTCAAAAAACAATAAAATCTCTTTGAACATTTGATATGTTGTCTTTGTAGTATCTTCCTTTAAAATACTAAGACACTAACTTGAGAATGGCGTGTTCTACCCACCTCTGCAAGAAATTACACAAACCAACACAACACAGTTTAAGTGATAAGAAGAAATAAGATGGCATTTCTGCCTATTGCCATCCTAAATGGGCACATTTGCCTACTTTTTGGGATTCAAATGATCACCTATTGACAGAAAAGGCTGTGTGAGGTCATGTGGCAGCAGTCAGCTGAGTCCAGCCTAATGTGTGAGTCCAACTGCAGTAATCCACTTTAATTATGGCTCTCAGTATGGGTTCGCTCACACACCACAGGCAGTAGCCCGAGAAGGCCTTTGGGTCAGGAGAAGGAGGGAGGGAGCAAATCTTTCTTCCTGCACTACAATTGGGTAGTTAGTAACCCACCACCTGTGTTGGGATAGGCTGCATAATATTCAACCTTTTACACTGGGGTAAATTAGAGCCCCGCCTCCTGTGCTGGGATTAGCTAGTTAGTATGCAGCCTACTAAAATGTGATTGGCCAGAGTTATTACAATTCTCCACTGGGGATCACCCAGAGCTTCAGAGAATTCAATTAATTTTTATTATAAAGAATCTTCATGGTTGTTTAATCTTTGCAAGTGTTTCACTGTTTTGTTTGGGCTGGAAACATCAGGCTAACATTTGTGAAATGCCTAATGGAAAATTAACGAGGATTTTTTTTTTTTTCTCTAAACTATCTGGGTGCACCCAAGTAAGCTTTCCCACAGGTGAGGTCTTCAGGAGCTACACAGAAGGCCTTGCATGTTAGGCTAGCTATCAACATTACAGTGTAATCAACCAATTACAGACCAAATTTGTGAGAAAAACATCATTCTGGGCCAATAGTTCCCATACAAAGTTCTCAGGAACCCATACACCTTTTTTGTGCTTTCCCACAGTAAACAAGAAAAACCACTAAAGGCCCAGTCACGTTTGCATCTGCCAGCAAATTTCCACAAGCAAATTTACATTCATTTCTAAGAAATCCACCATAATGAATGACTTCTTGCCAACTTGGGGGTGAATAGTTCAACTTTGGTTAACTTTGACATGCAAATTCGTGTCCTCAACCAGTGGCACTACTGCTTTGGCTGTGTTGACCTCTCCAGGGGGGACCCTTTATAGCACTGCATCTCCAAACTGGAGTAAATGTTAATTTATCCAGAGGCTAAGCACAAAAGTGTTTAACATTTGATATAAACATTTGCATAAACACATGCAAGAGAGTCTACATTATACACAGTCAGTTTGGAAACTATTATTATATTTATTACTTCTGTGGTTCTATTGGTTGTTTTAGATGAGTTAGCCAGCTTGCTAACTGTGATGCTAGCTCTAGGCTGCAAAGCCACCCCACAATTATTTGTTAGCAGATATTTTGCTACAGATCAGTGTGGCGCACTACACTGTAAGGATTATACATTTATAGTTATATACATTTTTCTGCAATTTTAACTACAATAATCTATGCATAACTATGGAATATGTAAATGAAATGACAAAGAAAACAAATATCAAATAAATATTCTAGAATGAAGTTATAAGTTATATGCTGTGTCACTGGTGTTACTGTGCAACAAAAAATCTCTTATTTTGAAATAACGTCACACTGATGACATCACTTGACTTCCTTTTACCTATTTTCTGAGGATCTATGAAGAAAAGCACAGGGTGAGTCCGCTGTGTCTTTCAGTTCTCAGAGAGTTTCTCATTTAGCTCATGATCTCATATGAAGCTTTTAGCAGACGTCACTGGTGTGACCTACTTTATTCTTAGCTAATTGTGAAAAAAATAGAATACAAATGGATTAAATTGCATATTTTACTGGATATTCCATGATTGACATGTGGTTTGATGCTCTGTAGGAGGCATTTTGTAAAATGCATTTTCATTAAAAATGTCTCTGGTGGTACCTTTCTCACGTGTAACACCAGTGAGGATTGGTAACACCAGTGACATGTGACAGCTATGGAGAGATAGAAAAGTGAATGTTTCTGTAGAATGACCCAGGTATATGTTCACCTTTGTGTTTTTGCTGCCTATGGTAGGTGAGTTAGCCAGCTAGCACTATGCTGTAGCATGTAGCTATCTGATGGAACTATGGTAACTAGGGTTAGCTAGCTTGCTAAGTGCACCAACATGGACGATTATTTTTGTTGTTAATCTTCCAGACCTGCCCCAGCCATGCCCATTTCATAAAGCAACACTTAAACTGTAACGGCAACATGACGGCAGTTTAAGCCACAGAACTGCATAGTAATGTAGGCAAGGCTTTGCGAGCTGAGGGGGTAGTATCGTCATTGTCACACAAAAATGGGGCTGGAGCTACCCTGAGCCAGTTTAGGCTGGTCAAGTCCAAGTGGAGTACATCCAGTGGCGAAATGCTGCTTACTGAACGATTCACTGTAAAACTGCAACATACAAGGTACAATATGCACTCACTGACACTCACTGAGCACTTTATAATGTGCACTTATCATGCATTTATGCTCAATGTCTATGTTATCAGCTCCACTTACCATGCATGTGCACTTTGTAGGCCTTCAGTTACAGGCTATAGTCCATCTGTTTGTCTGCATACTTTGTTAACCCTTTTACCCTGTTCTTCAATGGTTACTACCCCCAACAGGGCCACCACAGAGCAGGTATTATTTGGGTGGTGGACCACATATGAAGGACTACAGCAGGGGTCTTTAATTAAAATTCAGTGAGGTCCAGTTAGAGAACATTTCCTCAAGCGAAGGTCCAGAACATCATAATGTCTGACTTGCATCATGACTCAGTGCCATATTCTGTAAACTGATCTAGCCTAGCAATTATATCAACATCTTATATAGTCAACAAATCAATCATATTTCAACAATATTTGTCAGATTACTCTTTTTAGAGCACGTCTGGTGAAATAAATTCCATCTGATTCACTTTCTTCTCTGACTGCTCTTTCTCTTCTTGTCCCTATGTGTGTGCATCACTCCCTCGAGTATCAGTGCTCATCGTAATGCACAGATCTGATTGGCTGAGTAGCGTCATGTGTGATATTTACAATGCATGTGAATGGCATGTCAGTCTCCCTGGCCACTAAATCGGTACCGTAATGACAAGAAAAGTTATGCAGATTAAAACAGGACTACCCCGTTGAAATTAAATAGTTCTCCATAGTTTATCGGTTACAGGTCCAGGTCAAACTCGGACTGTGGCTTGCCTATTAGTGACCTCTGGCTGAGAGGATGACCAACATAAACTGTGCAGCAACAGATGAGCTATTCTGCTAGCAGGAATTAGCATTAGCATTGTTCAGGTGCGGTTTCCCCCAGTTTTAATCAACTTTTTAATAAACCTGAAATTTTATGTATGTATTCATGTGCATGTTATGTGAGTGCCCTATCAAACCAGTGGAGTTCTGGATTTACTCATATTGCTGTATTTTTAACCCCAGCGCTCTCATTTCCCTTTAACTGGGGAAAGTATCAGTCTGGACAGAATGTCTGAGTGCTTTTAGTCATTTTGCACACACACACTCTTTGTCCTCTTATCTCAGCAGGATTATATTTAGGTGACATGCTTCCACACACGACATTGCGTGCCTCGGCTTGGCCTAATAAACTGTGCCTTACACAGCACTGCACCTCCAGACTGACACATCAGCTACAGTACAATCACACCACATGCAAATGCACAATGCTCTTTGCAAAGCTCCATGATTATCAGACTACGTTCACATGCTTCAGCAGCTCTGGTTTGGACTTCAGCTGTTAAATGGGAGAAACAGGCTCACCTTTATTCAAATAAGTACACCATGGGTTGGTTTCCCAGACAGGGATTAAGCCTGCAGCTACAGCTTTGGACTGACTACACAGTATTTTAAATTCAAGTCCAATCCTAGGGTTATCCTCAGTCCAGGAAACCACCCATATGTCCAGAAGTGTACAATACACTTCAGTCTATTCACTCCAGTTAATATTACTCCACTGACCATATACGAGAACTTTGTAGTTCTACAGTTACAGACTGTAGTCCATCTGTTTCTTTGCATACTTTATTAGTCCCTTTTTTCCCTGTTCTTCAGTGGTTAGGACCCCCTTGGACCCTCACAGAGCCAGTACTATTTCGGCTTTGGGTCATTTTCAACATTGCACCTACACTGGCATAGTGGTGGTGGTGTGTTAGTGTGTGTTGCGCTGCTCTGAGTGGATCAGACACAGCAGTGCTGCTGGACTTTTTAAAAACCTCAGTGTCTCTGCTGAACTGAGAATAGTCCACCGACCAAAAATATCCACCAAAAAAAGGTGGACAGGATGACCAATACAAACTGTGCAGCAGCAGATGAGCTATTGCCTATGCACATTTACAATGTGGAATGACAAGGTTGGAGTGTCTAATAGAGTGGACAGTGAGTGGACATAGTGTTTAAAAACTCCAGCAGCACTGCTGTGTCTGATCCACTCACACCAGCACAACACAGTAACACACCACCACCATATCAGTGTTACTGCAGTGCTGAGAATGATTCACCACCCAAATAGTACCTGCTCTGTGAGGGTCCATGGGGGTCCTGACCACTGAAGAACAGGGTAAAAGGGGGCTAACAAAGTATCAGAGAAACAGATGGACTACAGTCTGTAACTGTAGAACTACAAAGTGCAGCTATACAGGAAGCGGAGCTGATAAAATGGACAATGAACACAGAAACAAGGAGGTGGTCATAATGTTATGCCTGATTGGTGTATATCTGGCTTCTTGTTTAAAAAGAAACGAGAAGTGAGGAAGGGTCGTCTTCAATCCGGTCATTACCACCCAAAAAAATCCAATGTTGCTTTAGCAATTTCAAATGCATGTACTCTTAATATGCTTGCATGCTATTTATAATATTCTCACGAGCTGCATAATTATTAAACCATCTTTGCACCAACAGCACAGATCTGGCTTTCAACACTTGCACTTCAGCCAAGATCAGCCAAACAAATCCAATGTTAGAGTCAGAGATATTAAAAATCATATTAATGTGAGACATATTAAAGTGTAATGCAGGCTAACATAGCATCATTACAGGCTTAATGAGGAAAGGGCCTTGGGCGAATAGCCCACGTTTATCCTGTGTCTGGTCTCAAGACTGCAGTCTCTCTCTCTCTCTCTCGCTCTCTCTCTCTCGCTCTCTCTCTCTCTCTCTCTTTCTATGGAAGCTGGGATAGCTGGGCATGTGCTCAGCCCAGTTCACTGTAGAATTGTTTGGCATGTCATCACCCAGTATTTTTTAATTAACCTGTAAAATGTGCAGTTGTTGTTTTATTTAATATAATGTTTTAAACGTTTACAAAATATACAGCGATTATAGCATTGCTGATCAGGTGTTATGGACTAAACAATAGAGAAAACAAATATACAAAAGCATTAAGTCAGCATTAAGCCAGGCTCTTTCACTGTTAGCGTTGGGCCCTGCCAGGGTTGTGCCTTGTCTCCACTCCTGTTTGCGATATTCATTGACAGTGTCAAGGCGTAGCCAAGGTCAGGAGGGCATTATGTGCGGAGGCCAGAGGGTGGCGTCTCTGCTATTTGCGGACGATGTTGTTCTTTTGGCTGGATTGCATGGATACCTCCAGTGCTTATTGAAGTGGTTTGCAGCTAAGTGTGAAGCGGTTGGTATGCGGATCAGCACCTGAGTCCATGGTCCTAGCCTGGAAAAGGATGCCTATTCCAGGTAAGGGGAAAGAGCCTACCCTAGGTGGAGGAGTTTAAGTATCTCAGGGTCTTGTTAACGAGTGATAGGAAGAGGGATAGTGAGATCGGCTGCAAGCTGGGTCAGGTGGCAGCAGTAATGCGGTCACTGTACCGGATTGTAGTGGTGAAGAGGGAGCTGAGCCATAAGGCGAAGTTCTCTGTTTACCGGTCGGTCTACATCCCGACCCTCACCTATGGTCATCAGCTGTGGGTAATGACAAAGAATGAGATCACAAATACAAGCGGTGGAAATGAACTTTCTTCACAGGGTGGTGGCTACACTGTACTTGATAGGGTGAGGAGCTAAGCCATCTAGGAGGAGCTCGGAGTAGAGCCAATTGAGGTGGTTCAAGCATCTGATCCAGATGCCCCTGGACGCCTATTAAGTATTAGGTCATAGTTATGAGACTAAATCTCATTATCATGAGATAGTAAGTCATAATAAGATGCTAAGTCATATCTATCAAAAGGTATGTCATAAATATGAGGCAGTCATATTTATGAGATACTGTCATAATTATGACATACTAAGTCATAATTATGAGAGGCAATGTCACAATTATGAGATAGTAAATCATGATTATGATCACTTAGACATAAGTATGAGAGTTAGTCATACTAAGTCACAATTATGGGATGTCATACTTATGAGGTATTAGGTCACAGTTATGAGACTGAATCTCATTATTATGAGACTCTATGTCATAATTATGAGAGTATGTCATAATTAGATACTAAATCATAATAATCAGAAGGTATGTCATAACAATGAGATACATATTCATTATTAGATAGTAAGTCATAATTATGAAGCCATAAGTCATGATTATGAGATAGTAAGTCATAATGAGAAACTAAGTCATAATCATCCAAAAATATGTCATAATTATGAGGCAGTAAGTCATAATTATGTGAAGTCATAATTAAGAGATTGGTAAGTCATAATTAGGAGATACAAAGTCATAATCATCAGAAAGTACGTCCTAATTATGAGACAGCAAGTCATAATTATGAGATAATACGTCATAATGAGGTACTAAATCATAATCATCAGAAAGTAAGTCATAATTAAGAGATTGGTGAGTCATAATTAGGAGATACAAAGTCATAATGATGGAAAAGTCTCATTATTATGGCATAATTATGACAAACTAAGTCATAATCATCACAAAGTACATCCTAATTATGAGACAGTAAGTCATAATTATGAGAAGTCATAATTAAGAGATTGGTAAGTCATAATTAGGAGATACAACGTCATAATCATCAGAAAGTACGTCCTAATTATGAGACAGTAAGTCGTACTTAAGTCATAATTAAGAGATATAAAGTCATAATGATGGAAAACAGTCTCATTATCATGGCTTACTAAAGGTTATATATTTTCCAGCGACGGAAACGGGCTTTCATATCTCTCTCTCGACACCCCCCTCCCCCCGCCGCCACCCCCCACTGTGTGCAAAAGCGTGGGGGGGGCGCCTGCGTGCCACGGTTTAGCCTGGGAAAGTCACGGAAAGTCGATTCAGGGGCTTCGAGGATTTTTGCTCTGTCTGAAAAGCCTCTCCACACACGCACACACAGCGCTTTGCTTCATTACACACACACACACACGCACACACTTTTGCTGTACACGCGCGCGGATAAAAGCGTCACGAAGAGCGCGTGAGTCACGGGCGATTCATTCACGACCCAGGAGGCGGAGCGCGGACACGACACGCAGCAGCGAGCCCTGCTTCCCGCAGAGGCTCAGCCGAGACTGCTGAGTTAGAGCTACCAGAAGCAGCGCGTGACCGAGCGGGTCAGCTGAGAAAGCAGCGCTGCCCCGGGTCCGAGCGCATGGCGTCATCGACGTGGCGAGCGCCACTGCGCGTGCGCCTGCTTTTCCTTTCCTCGCGTCGCTCGCGCGTTTCCATAGTGACGCCCAGCGTTCGCTCGTTCAGACTAACTCAGCTAACGCTGCGTGTTTAGCGCTGATTTGCGAGGAAACTCGGACTTAAACACTGTCTTTTGTGGTTTTGTTGTCAGAGAACAGACGTTATGGGTATGTAGACGATTCCTGAACGTTTCAGACGAGGCAGGTTGTGAAGTGGACCGAGTCTGAGTTTGTTAGCAATCACGGCTCATATTTCCAAGCAGGTCAACCTGTTTGTGCTCCAGCTGGATTTCTTCTGAGGGGCTTTAGCACTTAAATAAAAAATTCCACCATTTATTTTTTCAAAAACTGCATCATTCGGTCATTAAGACGTAAGCAGAGTCATTCAGAGTGGTTTGGTGTGAAATGGTTCACTGTAGAGAAACTGGCAGACTCTGATTTCTTTACGGTGGCGGCGACAGGAACCAGGGGTCACCATGTTTACAACACAAAAATAGCCATTTTATTTACTGTCCAAAACCATCGTGGAACCTCCATGTGTCTTTTGAGTTTTTATATGTAAAACGATGGTAAAATAGTCATAAATCTGAAAAAAAAAAATAGTTTTCTCTTGGGACTATTTTGCCTTACATCAACCTGCAATGCATTAAAATAAATGGAGGAAAGGGGAACTCCACCAATTTGTCAAAAAGTCTACAGAATTAAGTGATTTAAGATGTAGACAGAGTCGTTCAGAGTGGTTTTGTGTGAAGTTATCTGTTTTAGTGGTTGGTATGGCGTAGTGGGTAACACCTCTGCCTTCCACATTGTAGGCTGGGGTTCAAAATACAAACACCTTACACTACACCACTAAGAGTCCTTGGGCAAGACTCCTAACACCACCTTGGCCTACCTGTGTAAAAATAATCAAATTGCAAGTCGCTCTGGATAAGAGCGTCTGCCAAATGCAAATGTAAATGTTTTAGGGAAACTTGCAGAGTCAGAATTGTTCACAGTGGTGGTGATAGAAACCAGACGTCCACCTCTAAAACCTTCCTCACAGAAAGCTTTTACTTAAAATGTTTAGATATTTGCTGGCTGATGTCTGACACGTTGTTTTATGATAGTTTTGGGATCAAACATTGGCTTAATGCATTTGAGTCCATTTATTTGAATCTGTTTATGCATTGTAAGGCCAAAGAAGACATACGTTTCCAGATTTATGACTAGTTTACTGTCATCAATGTTATATATAAACTCTCCGAATAAACTTGTAGGTTAACTAGTGGTTTGGGATGTTAAATAAAAAAGCCCTATTTGTGTTGGCTGTGAACACTTCTGACTCTGCACCGGATAATTTCACTTCACAACTCTCTAAATGGCTATAAACATCCATCCATCCATCCATCCATCCATTTTCTAAGCCGCTTCTCCGTCAGGGTCGCGGGGGGATGCTGGAGCCTATCCCAGCAGTCTTCGGGCGGAAGGCAGGATACACCCTGGACAGGTCGCCAGTCCATCGCAGGGCTATGAACATCTTAACTGCTAAATTACACAGAAAAAAAAATTGAATTGCTTTTGAAAAATAAGTGGAAATTAATTTTAATCCATATCCTTTAATTATTTAAGTGAAAACATATGATATATGTGTTATCTATCATAACTAGCTTAGCATAGGGGATGGTGCTGCATGTGAGGCCTGGACCATGGCACTGTGGTTCAGGAGCTTTCAGCTCCCTGCATGCTTTTTCACTCCAATTCACTCAGTTCATCTGGAGGGACATACGTTGTGTCACACGTAACGGTCCCTTTCAGCTGACCACTGCTTATGGCCTCTGGTCTTTGCCAGGCAAGTTATTTTAATCCTCGTGCACGCCATTCCTGACCACAGTGGGTCTAGAGGGATACCAAGGATTTGCTTTGCATGTAGATTTCCTCATAAATCTCATCTCATAAATACGGAATGGTTATCTTTTGTGGAATGGCATGTTAACCGTGTTAATGCACCCCGTGTTACTTCATGCTCCTCTTACTTCATTATGTTTGTTTCCTCTGCCTCAGATGGGGAGCGATTGAGCGAGCAGCTGGATCAAGGACTAAAGATGCACACGCCATCCCACCCTCTGCCTGTGGAAATACAGCAGGTAAATGTCATTGGAGTGTCTGGCGTAAGGCAGAATTAATGATTTGAACATGGTGTACCTGACTGATGGTTTGTTTCATTGGAACAGTCAGTAACGGGTGAAAAGCTAGCATCCCCTGCGGTCATGCGGAATAGTGTCTTCCCCATTTCCACTCCGTGCTCGTGCAGTTCACCTTGCGGTCATTCATTCTGAGTCAAAGCACTGTGTCTTGTTTGCTGTATTTTAGAGCTGTCTTTTAGTGCCGGCCAAGTTCTTCCTGTTCTGTCTGCCTGACGTCCTCGCTTTCTTGCTCTCTTTCCACCCACGTGGGTAGCAATCAGCTTAGAAATACTCCGTGTACTTGCTGATCTCAGACTCCTGTGGAGAATTGTTCGGCTTAATAAGGAAGGACAAGGTGAACTGGAAATAATGGTTAAAAAAGGTAACATCGGGGCCAATCTAGGGGAAACGTAACGAAGGTCTCGTATTATTTCTCTTGTATTTTACTTTTATTCTGATGTTTGTGGGCCTTTATTTACCCAAAAGAGATACACTTTACTTTTTCATGACCATTTCCAACCTCTCTTTATCCACTATTATACGACAGTTATTTCCAACCTCGCAAGCTGATTGGTTGAGAAACGTCCTAACTGTGTTGTTATTTCGCCATAACATCACGTTTTTTTCACAAACACTGTGTCACTCCACTGAGACTCTGACAGCTGTATGAGACGCTCAAGCCATTTGAACGTTTTTACTTCTTGCTTTGCCACAAATAGAAAACGGACACATTTAAGACCACATTTGACCGACATCCCATTTGGTCAGACTCTGAAGATGAGACGACATTAAATTCCCGAACTGTCATCACCACTGAGCAGCTTTTCAGTTGGCAGCTGTGACAGAAGAACAGATAAACAACCTGGAATCAGCCAGAAATGAACCCAATACCATTTGCCAAACTAAATGGGCTGTAAGAAGCTTTACAGACTGGCTGGAACAAAACAACATTAATATTGATCTGGCAATAAAATGACAAAACTGAGCTGAACTTGATATTGTGGCAGTTTTATGGCTCAGTCTGCACTTTAAAAGGCGATGCTTACAGCAAATTGAGCAGTGAGTGAGCGAAGTCCATTACTCTGACGTAGCAACAAGCTGCCTGTTAAGGAACTATCATTTGGCGGAAGGAACTGCGAACATTAAAACACAGCCCAGTTTATTCATTAGTTACTTTTTATTTAACTGTTGTAGAAACTGAAACAGAAACTGTTTAATCCCAATAAACAAAGAGTCACAGTAGTCCATTCAAGAGGGGACGAATGCATGAAAAACTTTCTCCGGGTCAGCTTCCTTCATATTTGTCTGCATTCATATCAACAACATCTTGGTACGATTTATGTTCTAATAGTCACATTCACCTGGACGTTCCGATAGTACGGTCTAAATACGGCGAGGCAGCCTTTAGTTACACTGCTCCATCTACATGGGCTGACTTGCAAAAACCAGTGCAAATTAGAGCAGTTTATGGCCTTGAGTGGTTTTAAGAAGAGAACTGTAAGAACCCAAATCATTCTGTTTGCAAAATAATAAAAAATGGAGAAAGATGTGTGCAGACTGATCAGCAGGTGACAATAGCTTTAATCAACACATGCTAATTTTACACATTTATTTTGGATGAGAGTTTATTTTGCATAAACTGAATAATATTTGTTTAGAACTACTGACTAAATTTTGCAGATGATGTAAGACAAATAGTAGTAAATAATAGTAAATAATAGTTGCCACTACACTGCACACTTTATCATTTTGTGTGTAAGAATAGATAACATTGCATGTTACATGCTGTTTTCTAACTCAACTCATTAACATTTTATCAGATGGGAATTTAGGCCACATTTGCGCATTTAGGTGGCGTGTTTGGCCTTGAGCTGCCTACCTGCCGCTCCACTCCGGGGACCTGCGAGAACTAACCAGGCTGATGGGCACACAGTTGGCAGCCCACGGCCCAGACACTCAGCTCTCAACCTATAGTGACTCTCTGCAGTGGGGTTATTGCCAGGTCAAACACTGGCTCACACATACCGAGAACTGTGTGTGTGTGTGTGTGTGTGTGTGTGTATGTGTTGAGGGTGAAGAGACAGCTATATTTATGTTCCTCTGCACCTCAGTTCAGTAGTAAAAATACATTTTAATGACCCTTTCATAGATTTTCATGTAGTGCCAAATGTTTTATTGATTATTTCAAGTAGTAGTTCTAAATGCATTTAAATACAGAGACAGTGTTCACTCAAAAATGCCTGCATAGGCAATAATGAATGAGAACAAGTACCAAAAAGTTTGCATTATGCAAATGAAACCACCCACCAGCTTTTATTCAGTTTAACATGCAGTAGAGACCACCTTTCATGTATTTAGTTTGTATTCAAAACAGGCATTGAGTACAGGTTATTCAAAGTTTTCAGGAGATGTTTCTGAGGAGGTTAAATGGAACATAGTACAGTGCCATAAGGAAGGAGAAATGGACCTCCTAACAACCAACTGCAAGATTGAGATTACCTGCATCATGAAAAGTAGTGTTGCACTGATACCTGTATTCATATCAACGCTGATACTGGCACTTAAACGCAGTATCAGCATTGGTGATGGGGATACTGATATATATGACCGATACCACCAATACCAGTGTGGGCTGACATGCAGCAGTAAAAACGCTCGTGAAAGAATCGGTAATCAGTAATCACTCGTCTGCCGCTGTGTGGCCACTTTACCTCAGAGTTAATGTTATTGAGAGAGCTGAAGGAACCGCCGAACCCTGAAAGCATTTAGCCTCGATTTAGCCTTTAACATAGCAGCCCCTAGCCAGGCCTGTGTTCACTAGCCCTGCCTGCAGTGCGTGTCCGCCAGTCAGCTGTATAACTCAGCAGCAGAGTCTCGCGGCCCGTCGCTAGAAAAAACGCTGCAAATTGCTGATACTGCCAGCGTGAATGACGGTGATATTTACTGAACCGAGGCTCAGAGATACAGCACGAGGGAACTAGACACACATACGAGACAAGTGACACAATAAATTTGGATGTGAAACAACTTTCAGCTCCGTTTAGGGCCAGTGAAGCTCCTGTGTACTGATGTTTTAAACACCACAGGTTTATCTATAAACTGTCCAGATCTGTTTTTAACTGCACAATAAAGTTATTTTACATTTACTTAAGATGTTATACATGCTTATTATTACTAATTATATAATAGTAAATACTAAATACATACAGTAAATAAACACAAATAAGTTTCCTTAAGCATTTAATAAATAGAATCCAACAGGTGTTCTTCTTCAGCAGCCTTGAGTACCCAGAGAACCTAATAGCTGCCCACTCAGAATATATTAGCCGGTGTTGGGGGTCAGTTCTATAATTAATTCAGTGCTGCTTCAGTCTGGACAGTTAAACTGATGAGTTGAAATTCACATTAATCCACAGGTAATCAACACTTACTGACAGGCCAACATTTTAAGCAAATTTTCAAAACAATGAATTCCCCTCATGAACTGAATTTGTTGCCTGAGTTGATAATGAATTGATTGAATTACCCCTGACCCTGCTAATGGTCTCTTAGCTAAGCGGCTGAGAGGATTCCTGCTGCGAGTTTTGTGTATTTGCGTTGTTTTATTGAACAAAGAGAAAGGTTTTGTTCATTAGTAGGGCCGTGTGACGTTTAAATGGTTTGAAATGCTGATACAAATATTTAGATTTAAATGCTAATTTTTTTAGGGATGCACAGTGATATCAGAATCATATCGGTATCGCAGACAATCAAATAATGGCTTAACAATTATAAGCGCTGGACAGGTCTTTAGATTTGACTGATATTTCAAACCACTGTTTAATGACACATTATATTTAAGAGCAAAGCATTTAGGTGACACTGGGTTACTGAACCAAAGTATCTGCATTTTATTAATTAATAATGGTGTGTAAGGGCACAGAATGAGTCAGAGGCACACGGTTAAAAGGAACAAAAGAGGCTTTACTGTTGGAATCGCAATCCAGGTTCGTGGTCACAAAAGAAGTGTGGGTCAAATCCAGGAGATGCAGCCAAAGCAAAAACACAAACATAACAATAGTCAAACAATCCAAAGGGCTAGGCAAAAGGGCAACATCTAGAAAACAGGCAAAATGGTCAAAAAACGGTGACATGACAAAAGGCAAATAATCTAAGGATTAGGCTAAAAAGATGGTCAATAAAATGGTCAATAAACAATAGCCAAACAAATAATGGTACACTCAGTAGATCGGTAACAATACCATACTTTGCAAAATCCATATACTAAAGCCCGGGCTTTTAAACTGAACTAAGAGCATCACACGACATATGAGACAGGTGAAGAGAATTAGTACTCAGGTGAGTGAGAGCGCTGACTGGAGCGCAAGGGCAGGTCAGAAGTCACTGGAGTCAGGTGATCTCACAGAGGATTATGGGAGATGGAGTCCGAGTATGTGTCAGAGGCTGAGGGATGTGTGACACCGTGCAAAAATCTCTGCTAATCGAGGTAGATGTAGTCAGAATTTCTACTTATTCTAAATATACATGCATTGGCAGATACATGAACAATATCAGATATCGGCATCAGCCCACACTTCCCATATCGATGCATCCCTACACACTCAAAAAGATGCTTCTTCAATGGTTCTTCAGTAAAGAAAATGGTTCTGTATAGAACCATGAACTCTCAGTGAACCCTTTTGCATGATTAAGTGGTTCTTTACAAAAAACCTAAAAAGGTTCTCCAGATTTCAGAGTGTTGTAGATGTTTCTACACGATATAGACAAAAATATTAGAACACCTCTCCTAATTATTGAGTTCAGGTGTTTCAGCCACACTCAGTGCTAACAGGTGTAAAACGAAAGTGGTGTAAAGAGCCACCACTGGACTCGGCAGCAGTGGAAATGCATTTTGTGGAGTGACGAATCACACTTCTCTATCTGTCAGCCTGATGGATGAGCCTGGTGTGGCAAATGCCAGGAGAATGTCACCTGCCTGACTGCACCGTGCCAACTTTGGTTGAGGAGGGATAATGATATAGGGTTGTTTTAAGGGGTTGGTCTAGAACCCTTAGTTCCAGTAAAGGGAAATCTTAATGCTTCAGCTCCAAGACATTCTGGACAATTCTATGCTTCCATCTTTGTGGGAACAGTTTTGAGAAGAACCTTTTCTGTTCCAGCATGACTGAGCCCCAGTGCACAAGGCAGGGCCCACCATAAAGGTGAGTTTGGTGAGTGGCTGGGTGAGTTTGGTAAGGAAGAAAATGACTGGCCCTCACAGAGCCCTAACCTCAACCCCATCAAACACTAGATGAACTAGAACAGAGATTGTGAGCCAGGCCCTCTCATCCAACATCGGTGTCTGACCTCACAAATGCGCTTCTGGATGAATGGACAAAATTCCCACAGACACTCCAAAATCTTGTAGAAAGCTTCCCAGAAGAGTGGAACTTTTCTCAATACCACTGAAAGTGGGTGTAACTTAAACCAAACACAGGCATGAGATGTTGGAAGTGGGTATATTTACTAACAATAACAGGTTGCAGACTAATCAGCCAGTCAGCACTGTAGAGTTTAGAACATGCATGCTTAGGTATTAAAATATTAAAGTTAGGTATATACTGTATATAGAATTTTTTTAATACTCAGTAGTATTGAAGTAATCTGATTGACACTATAAACAGGGATTTAGAGGGTGCTGAAATGTTTAGCAGTGTATGTGTGATGTGATCAATGATATCATGCAAAATTATTTGCCTTTGTTTCATTAGGTTTTTTGTGCAAATTTACATCAAGCATAAAGTGTCACGTAGTGCTATTATGAGGCAAAAAAAAATGTATTATTATATTTTTAACAGTTAAAATCCTGAAAGCATGGTGCTGCAGCCCCCTCAGCGCCCCCACTTTCCGCATCCCTGACCACAAAGGTATTGAATTTCAATACCCAGCTCTATAGGCACTCTTTGCATGTAAGCAGTTTCCCAAGGGTTCAATTAAAGGGACTGTTAATGTGTTTTGAACAACAGCATAATAGAGTTGTTCCTCCAGGTCCTCTCTCTTATTACACTCTGATCGGCTTCCCTCTGTTCTTTGCCCTCACCTCAGCTTCCGTGCTACAGTTGACCAGCCGCAGTAGGACTTCCAGCCCTCTCCCTCAATTCATTTTTGATGAGAGCGTGGCAAAGCGCTTCCACCGTGAGAAGAGGCTCCACGGAGATCCCACTGCAGCCCACTGTGGCGCCCCTCTCTCCTGCGCCGCGCCCTCTAAATAATGAATGGTTTTAAAAACCAGCATGCGTTCCGCGCTCCCTGCCTTAGGAGGCCAGGAAGGATAACTCCTGCACATGTGCTGTGCGATCCCTCTTATCATCCTGTCCCTGACTCCGTTCCCCACTTAACCTCAACAGACAAACATCCCAGCTGCTTTCCCTGACCCATCCCTGCCTGTCTCCCTGATGTGGCATGAGTGATGGTGCTGCAAAATGTAAAGCTAGGCATGTCTGTATCCCTCAAGACTGCGTGGACTGATATTTCATTTTTTGAAAATGAATACAGCCAAGTATACTAAAGTTAGTAAACCAGTCCAGTTGAGGTAACATGGCTTGGCTAGGTTGTCGATTACTTTAGCCTGAAATCAAAAACAACCTTTTTTTTTTACCTTGGTAGTTCAGATTTAGCTTGATATCATTTGAAAATTTCAAACAGAATTGTTGTTTTTCTGTTTGTATGATTGGTAAGAAGGCATATAGTAATGTTTAAAAATGATGCTGGGATTTAAAACTGAAAGTAGCGTTTTAAAACTGATGTGTCAGATTAATACTCCACGTCCAAATAAATACATTCCTCCCGTTTATATTTTAGAGGGGTCAGTGACTGGTGGTGTGGGAGCCCACCAATAGGTGGTGCTTACAGAAAGAGGGGAAGAATCAGAGCCAGGAAAAAACTAAGCATGATAGCAGCTCAGTGTCAACTAAAAGCGACACACACCACAGAATACGTTCCATTTCGGCTTTTATTGTAACATCAGTCACTCGACTTTGCGCTCTCTGATGGAACCAAGCCTGTGCTGTGGTGTGTGGCACGTTGCCAAAACGCTACAGTCCCAAACACCATAGAACAAGTTTAATTTTGGCTTTTGGTCACTCCAGCACCAGTCACTCGACTCTGTGTTCTCAGATATCTTCTAAATGGGTGTCATTTTAGCAGTAGTTCGCTGGAACCAAGCCTCCACTGTGGTGTGTGGCACATTAGGCCTGCTGACTAAGCTATCATTAGCTTTGTCAAAATGGTACAGTCCCAAACACCACAGAACAGGCTTGACTTTGGCTTTCTGTCACTCCAACACCAGTTGCTTTACCCTGCGTTCTCAGATATCATCTAAACATTTTAGCATCAGTTATCTGGAACCAAGGCTCTGCTGGGTGTGTGGCATGTTTGGCCTGCTAACTAAGCTAGTGTTAGCTTAGCCAAAATGCTACAGTCCCAAACACCACAGAACAGGTTTGACTTTGGCTTTCTGTCACTCCAAAACTAGTCAGAACCAAGGCTCTGCTGTAGTGTGTGGTACATTGGGCCAGCTAACTAAGCTATCATTGGCTTAGCCAAAACAATATAGTCCCAAACACCACAGAACAGGCTTGATTTCAGCTTTCTTTCACCCCAGCACCAGTCATTTGACATTTACTCTCTTAGTCATCACCTTTTATCATCTACACCTTTGTCTACAGAGCAGCAGTTAATTAGAATCAAACCTCTGCTGTGGTGAGAAGCACTGTTTGGGTTTGTAGCTGCTAACGGTAAGTTGACTGTTCAGGCTACAGATCCAAACACTACATAGGAGGTTTCATTTCACCTTCCTCTCACTCAGATTTGACTAAGTGTCAGTGCTGTCATTAACCCAGATTGGACACTTATTTGGTGGCCATGGACGTGAACTAAACTTTCTAATTATTTTCAGTTTCTAAATAAGTCAGAGGACGAGACAGAAAAGTGACATCAATTCTTTTGCTTCACTTTTGTCGTTTTAACACTTTTACCCCCTCCTCTCCTGCACCCACGGTACTACCACTAACATTTGGAGATGATTTGAAGGTGGATACCACCCAGCCCTACCTGAAATAGCAGCATCGGCTCAGAGTTTTTCAGGTGTCTATACAGATTAACGTCAAGTTTCCATGTTTAGGGTTCAAATGCAAATCAACATTATACTTAAGCAATAGAAGTGTTATTGCGAAATAACACATGGCCTTGAAGTGTTCTGTTGCTTTTATACAACAGTAAAATAAAGTAAGAAATAAATAAACGGGGCTGTGAACATTGCATTTAATATGTTTTAATATTGACCAAAAAACGAATGATAGTTCCTTAACAGGCAGCTTGTTGCTACGTCATTGTAACGAACTTCGCTCACTCTCTGCTCAATCTGCTGTAAGCATCGCCTTTTGAAGTGCAGACTGAGCCATAAAACTGCCGCAATATCAAGTTCAGCTCAGTTTTGTCAGTTTTTGCCAGGTCAGTATTAATGTTGTTTTGTTCCAGCCAGTCTGTCAAGCTTCTTACAGCCCATTTAGTTTGGCAAATGGTATTGGGTTCGTTTCTGGCTGATTCCAGGTTGTTTAGCTGTCCTTCTCTCGCAGCTGCTGACTGAAAAGCTGCTCAGTGGCAATGACAGTTTGGGAATTTAGTGTAGTTTCATCTTCAGCTTCTGACCAAATGGGCCGTCGGTCAAATGTGATCTTAAAAGTGTCTGTTCAAATGGCTGGAGTGTCTCCTACAGCTGTCAAAGTCGTTGCTTAGCAATGGTGTCTCGGCAGAGTGATACAGTGTTTGTGGAAAAAAAAACATGCTTCTCAACCAATCAGCTTGCGTGACTGGAACTAACTGTTGTATAATACCACTTTATACTACTATAGACAATATGATGGCAATAGTAGACACTCACATCCTCGAGAGACGCATCATTCACTAAGTTTTGAGTGAGTTTTCCTTGAGGAATTTTTCAGCATGGTCCCAATCAATCAATGTGCGCAATACAACTGACTATACAGAATTTTCTTTGCATTTTGCATTCAATTGCACATTTTCAGTCGTCTAAATGACCATGTGGTGTATTGAATATACTACTGTCGTAACACAAGCTTGTCAACATCCTCTTTTCTCTTTAACCACAATGTTATTCTCACCACTAAATGTGTAATAGCTGCACGTGGTGTGTTTTGACGAAAGGCAGTCGAAACTTTACAGATATCACTAGTGGCTGTTGGGCTGCTCTCTTTTTCCGCTTTAAAATAGTTCCACTATATAGTAACCACTTGTAAAACTTCTGAAAACACATCTGCTGCAAGTTGTGTGGTTCCGTTTATGTTCCGTTAATGGAAGAGCTTCATCAAAGGATCAAAATTGGATCAGGCTTTATATAGCTCGTTCATTAAAATGTACTTTGATGTGCTTTGACCGCATTACTGATCTTCAGCATTGGAACGGGACAGCCCTGTGTAACCATGCTCCTGCTGTCCTGCCCTCATTTACAGGTGTCCGTTCTGGCTTCGAGTGAAATCACCTGGGAGAGGCGAGGAGGTTGTGTTTTATGTTTATCTCTCTCTCTCGTGAGAGAGAGATCTGCTATTATGCACTCAGCCTCGCCTCCCGCCTGTTTATGTCCCCCCGTGCGTTCGACCGCAGCCCGACGCACAGCCGAAGGTGATTCTTCCTGCCGATTGCCCTTTTTCCCTCTGCCACGTGAAGGGGAGGGCGGGATGGAGAAATGGGGAGAGACTCATCCAGGCGTCAAATTCACCCATGGCTGCTCCCGGCTCTCTCTAGCCCCCACTCTTCGTCCCTGCGTGCCAGCATTGCCCCCTTACTAGCACAGACCCCCCACCCCCCCATCCATTCCCAATGAGCTAGCTTGCCCTCTTCCTGACCCGAGTCCCAGTTTGGGACTCCCCTCCACCCCCCACCCAGAGTGCTGCTTTGCTTAGGAATGGATGTTTTAAGCTTTTTTACTATATCTGTGTTTTAAAGCAAGTAGTATATGAATATTCAAATAGGAAAATTTCATATTGTTATGCATCAAAACAAAAACGCAGAAGTTTTAAAATTCATTTATTGTGCGCACTAGCGTGTAGCTCTTTTTAAATGTATGCAATATCAGCATCTTGTGCCCCAACCTTATTTGTAGTTTATGTCAGTGAAACATGTATTTAACAATCACAAAGAAATACAGATGCCTTATCTGAATATGCAATTAAGTAAAACAAAAATAAAGCACTGTTAGAGTTTTATTTATTTTACCAGAAGAGGCTGAGTAATGTCATTTGTAAGACCATTGACTGGATCATTGATAAAATATTCATGTAACCTAAATTCCACCAGGTAAAGTTAAATGTCACAGTCTGAGTATTCCTGTCAGTGCAATGTCAAAGGACACGCTCAATAACAATAACAACACGTAGGCTTTCTTATTCCATTAGTGCGAGGTGGTTTGGAACAGGGCTACCTTTCCTGAGGGAGCTCCAGAATCAGCCAAATACAGAAGACCATTTGTTCCACTATTATTACTGTTAGAATGTGAAAACTACACACTGCAGATTCATACTGGATTCAAAGTACTCCACAATTATTACTGTTAGATTGTAAAACTACACACACTGCAGATTCATACTGGATTAAAATCGCTCCACAATTATTACTGTCAGATTGTAAAAATGACACACTGCAGATTCATACTGTATTCAAAGTACTCCACAATTATTACTGTCAAGCTGTAAAAAATATACACGCTGCAGATTCATACTGGATTAAAATCATTCCACAATTATTACTGTCAGATTGTAAAACGACACACACTGCAGATTCATACTGGATTAAAATGACTCCACAATTATTACCGTTAAACTGTACAACTACACACACACTTTAGTTTCAAACAGGATTAAAATCATCTCTTAATTTACAGTAGCTCCAACGTGGCTGTAGATGAGTTTGGGATATGTGTATATTTGCATAACCGCGCCCATCCCTCCTGCGTCCGAGTGCCTGCTGGCCCCTCCTGTTTTTCTCGTGTCATGTGCCAGCGCCGTGGGGTCCAGATGAGAGGAATCTCAGCGTTGGCTCATGCTACACTGAGCACCACGGGGGGTCTTTATCTGCGTGAACATCTACAAAGCTGCAGTCACGAACCGCCCTCTTTCTCTCACACAGTCGCCTGCACACACGGCCAAACACGCAAATGCACACTCACACACACACTCTCACACACACTCTCACACACACACACCCACACACACACCCACACCCACACACACACTCACACACACACTCACACACACACACTCACACACACACACACACACACACACACACACATTTGCTTGCTCACCTGAAAACACAATTTAGGGAAATTAGGAGAAAAGCACGGATAAGTCCGTTGACTGTTTAATCCGTTCTTAAATGCTTGCGTGATCGGTGGCGTCTGTGGTGCTGTTTCGTGATGCCATTTTGGGACATGGGAGCGGAACACACACACACACACACACACATCAACACTGGAGCTAGGCTTTTTGGGTCTGTTCATTCAGTTTGTGGCCTGTTATATGTCAGCCAAATAGCTCTGTCTTAACTAATGGATCTCACCCACATTGAGAGTTTGCCTTTGTGCTTTTTAATGCATTAATATCTGGACAATGTGCTGCATGTTGATTTTGGGTCGTGGTAAAATAGACTGGTATGTGGAATTGGAGCTTTCTGTGTGCTGCTATGTGTCCTATCACTGTGTAAAAGAAGCTCCATGATGCCTTTATTGTTGGATACACTGTGATGTGAACATTCAGACGGCATTTGCCAAAGAAGCACTTATTACTGATTTCATAAGAGTAACAATTAAAGGCTACTAAAGTGTAAGTTGTATTTCTGTTCGCAGGTTTGCTTCCTAGAAGTTGTACTTTGTGACAGTAAAGTCCAGATCAAAGCATTTTGGTTTAAAATAATCTGTACATTTTGTGGTACGTTGCCTTGAGGCAACATTGAGAAATAATGGGAAGAAATGATATAGAGCTGGGTTCTCTGAAGTGGTGAGACCTGGCTTGTGACTGGTCAAATCCATTCCACTGTCACACAATGTTGCTTCTAGGCAACAAACATATTCTGCAAGCTCTCATAACAAAAGAAAATTGATACTGAATGTTAAAAATGTCCAAGAGCATGCTTTTTATTAAGATGCTCAAACTGTTATCTTTATTGTTAATGCTGACATTGGCTTTAAATATGTATAATTGTAAAGTGAGGAAAATGGATTTGTTGCCCTGTGCAATAGAAGGTTTATATAGTGGCTCAATGTTGCCTACATATTTGGTTAGTGGTTGGGAGGAGTAAATGAAAATAAATGAAAATAACAGCTTTGCTTGATCACATTCTTTTGATTAAAAGACAGCATAAAAAAAGCAATGCAAAAGAAACAAAGAATCTTCCGTAACACAGGCATGCAAGAAAAGAAGAAAGAAAAAAAGGTTTGCAGGCTGCGCAAGCTGGCGATTTGAAGCCGTTTACCAAAAAAGAAAATTAGCACGTTATGGGGTGGGAAGAAGGGAGAGACCAACCATCCACACAGGAGAGCCAAAAAAGGAGAAAGTCTGCTCTTCTAGTTTAATAAAGCGAGGCACGGAGAACTGGGAAATGTTAGAACTGTTAGAACTGGGATATTTAACTATATTTTTAAATGTATATTATTATTGTGATAAATTATATGACATTATATCAGAATATGCTTTTCTGAGCATGTCAGGGATTTTGTCCAACCAACTGCATGTTTGATCACATAGTGAGCATAATTAGTCCTGGTTAATTGGACTGAGTGCAGCAGTGTGTAAAATGTTGAATACAAATAATCGAATTCCTAGGTTTTGATAGTATTTCTACATTTTGTCTGTTCTAACTGATCATATGTTGGGAAAAATATATATTGTGATGTATATTGTATCATAAAAAACTTCAAGTATTGTCATATGACGTTTAGCCGGATTGCCCACCTCTATATATCATCGCTATCCAGATACACCAAGTATCTCCAATTTTGTTGATTTTTGGTTTTGTACCTCATTCGAACGTTGAGGCTGCCCTGTACATTGTGTGTACATTTCATGATAAATGGGCCAATAGAAGTGCTCCAAAATTACTTGGAATAAAAGGCATTTACATTAACCTACATTAAAAGTAAGGAGCGTTTTTCTCTTCTCCTGTAAAGCTACCTTTTTAGAGATTTTTTATTTGTTTTTTTGACGTCAAAATAAACAACAGCACTGAGAAATCATACCATTTATAACAGATATAGCCACATTTTTGCCTTGGCATTAAATTGTTGAAATATAAACAGGTGCATAACCCTGTAGGCCAGTGTTTGACCTGAGTTTCTGCATAGCATCAGTAACTAGGCTGAGATGTGCTATTGTGATGGGGAATGGGTGAATGGCTGGCTTTGCGTGGCGTATGGAGTGGAGGCTGGGGGGTGGGGGCTGGGGCAGTAATTTTGGGAGGTATTTGGGGTTGCGTGCGTGTGACAGTGACCCAGTTTTGCCGTGGGATTTGATGGAAGCAGACGTGGGGGGTGAATCTGGGGGAGTAGTACTGGGGGGGTTGATGAGGGTCGGCTCTTCCAGGCTCTTTGTCTATAAAGTGTTCCTTCCTGCCCACGATAAATGAGACAATGGCAGACACTGTGACATAGAGACTATGACAAAAAAGGCTTCCTTTAAATTAATTATGGCCTTTCCTCGACTAGACACCTCCACTTTCTGTCAGCCTTTAGCAGCTCATATCATTGAGCATCCCTTCTGTCATCACATCTGTAATTTATGTCAGATTCTTTGGAACTCTGGAAAAAGAAGTTTTAATGATATAATTGTGTCATATTTAACCCTTGGAAGTCACCAGTGTTAACAAAAGCATGTTGTAATTTGAAATGAATTCATTCTCACCCGTAGCTCATTAAAACAAGTGAAGAAATTCTGTCAATAGTGCAGATTCTGAACTTTCAGTTTGTGTAGAAGAGGAGATTTTTAATGATTTGAATTTGGTGAAAAGTTATTGTGCGTCCAGTCGTGCTTTTGTCATTGTTTGACCTCAGAACAACCTGAAAAATGGCAGAAGTGCAGATTTGAATCTGTCGATACGTAAATGGAATTGATATGTAACAAACGTTGCGTTTACATGATGCCACTTAAAAAAAAGTAATTTTGTGTATTGTCACCGAATTGGGGAAAACAGGCCTGACATATGCCTGTCACTGGTGGTGACAGCATCACTGGAGTAGCCTGTTCCTGCCTGTTTTAAGTTAAGTTGATACTTTTTTAATCCCACAAACGGGGAAATTCCACCTCCGCATTTAACCCATCTGTGAAGTGAAACACCACATACACACTAGTGAATACACTATATAGGGGGCAATGAGCACACTTGCCTGGAGCAGTGGGCAGCCCTATCCACGGCGCCCGGGGAGCAATTGGGGATTGGGGGTTAGGTGTCTTGCTCAAGGACACCTCAGTCCTGGACTGTTGGCACTGGGGATCGAACCAGCAACCTTCCGGTCACAGGACCGATTCCCTAACCTCCAGCCCACGACTGCCCTCTTTACCAGGTCATGGTGTTCGTCACATATCCTATGAAGTGGTTTGAACACATGCTAATATTGGCTTTTGTTGTATTTGAGTGTCTGCCCGGACAGCAACAAACCCAAGTCAGCATGTAGTTTGTTGAAAAGTTGAAAATCTTGATGGACCATTCTGCTAACCAAAGCTATTGCAGCTGGAAGACCTTTCTGTTGGCTACTCTATTGAAAAATATGGAAAGTGGGCTCCCAAATGGGAGGCTAAGTCAGCGGTGCCTCCAACCCCAATCTGACATACCTGTAATCGGAAAATGCGTGTATACGAAAGTTCTTCAGGGGCATCTACATTTGACTACACCTGAACCAAGCATATTTAAACTGGACCCCTCAAAAATGGTAAACCCCCATGAACACCACCCATAGTCAAAGGATGTGTTCATACTAGTGCAGCAAAAAGGTTTGACATGTGTCTCGTCCTTCTTCTTCTTCTTCTTTCAGCTGGTCTCTTTAGGGGTCGCCACAGCGGATCATCTGCCTCCATCTTGCCCTATCCACTGCCTCCTCTACTTTTACACCAACCATCTCCACGTCCACCTCGTCCATTCATTTTTAATAAAGTCGTGCTGTGTCTGCGTGGCTTGAGCGACGTGGAAATTCCTGCTTTTCATTTCGCCGCCCGAACGTTTACCTAATCAGAAGTCAGAATGCTGTCGAGGATAAACAAACATACCCTGCGCATTTATATATTATCTTTTTGGGCCCACTTTATATTGTGTCTCTAATAACTGTGTAGTTACACATGAATAACATATGCAAAAACACTGCAACTACTAATGATTTAGTCAGTGTTACAGATGATTACAGCCTATGTAATTACACATGTGTATCAACTTCAGTTTTCCCTCATGTAATTACACAAGTTTAACTTCTACGCAGGAACTTTGCTGTAATGCAGTGTTAAAGTTACACTTTAAAATAAGTGGACAGTTCCTGTGTAGCTGGTATGTAGGTACTGTGTAATAATGGAGTATTAATAGCGACACTCTCTTGTGGGAAATGCAACACATTTAATTATTGTTATATAAGCTACATGTTAAGATAAGGGGACGTCTGCTGTTCTGTCACGTTACAGAATGGTTTAAAGCTGAAAGTGATTACAGTCTCACAGCACTAGCAACACATGCTAGCATGTTGGTCCCTCTGTAATCCATCTGTAACAGTGACTAAATCATTAGTAGTTAGTAGTTTTTGTTCACATGTAACTACACATTGATTAGAGACACTTAATATAAAGAGGGACCTAAATCTGTGTTGAGGAGAGTGACTGAGGTGACCATCTATCCGTTTGCAAAGTGGAATGTCTGTGTAATTTTCTCATAGCACAAAGTCTGTGTGTATAGAAGACCAGCAGGTTTATGCAGTAGCGGTCACACTGCTTCATCGCTCACGCAGAAGAAGAATGTGTGAATGAGGACTTACACTGAACCAACCTTTAAATGTGCAGTCAATGACATTAGGCAACCATGGTCTTGGAGAACTACCTTCATGCAGAGCCTGGTTTCACCCAAAAATTGCCACACCTGCGCCAGCTTATCAACCTCTTCTCAAGTCACTGGTTGGATGTATCAGATGTATTAGAGTTAAGTAAAAAACAGGGGTTGAGGGGGGCTTATTGGATATAGCTAGTAAACTCTCCAGGTGGTTAGCTGTCCACCGTTTTAGGCTCTTTCTTGTCACCTTGTCGCTGTAGAACACCAAAAAACATGGAGTATGAATTTCAGCTGTTCTTGAATTGTAAACTGTCAATAAATATGCGTTTGAGATGCTTGTTTGAGTTCCTCTACAGGTGGTTTGTGTCTAAGAGAGCGTAATTGGCCTTGCTGTCTCTGGGTGGGTAGGATGGTCCACCCTCTGCCCCATCACTTAGCAGGACGCAGCATTTTCAGCATTATCTTCCAAGCATGTTGAGCTGCACAATGGTTTGAGCTTCGTGGTGCTACACTGGACTCAGAGGAAGCTAGCCTTCACCCTCCCAGCTTGGCAGCATTGTGTGATAGGGTGCCCACCTAGATAGACTACACTGGGGAAAAACAACAGATGTAAATCCATGTAAACATCACATAACTATGCCATTAATCCTGTATTTATGTGATCATATTTAAATAGTATGGAAAGTGGACAACAATGATGTCTGGCTACTATTTGTTATGATTCTATAGGATGGAATCGGCCTCTTACTCTTTCTGGGTGCTTTCCAGGATTTTCTTATGTTGTAGAAGTTTTGTAAGTTGAGCTGTTATGCTGTACAGTCTGTGGGGGGGGGGGGTGCTGTCCATTCTCCACTCTTCACCCGTCTACAGTGTGATAGAGGCTGCGTGTGTGACTGCTTGTGTGTGAGGAGGATTTGGAGCGTGTGTGTGTGTGTGAGCACTAAGCCGATGTGTCAGCGCCGGGGGCAGGGGTCCCTGCAGGGGCCGTCTCTGTCACGGGAACGCCGTTCATACTGGTGGCGGACACCCCCCCCCACCCCGGGTTGGCGTGTGTGTGTCTACGTCTGCGTGCATGTGTGTGTGTTAGTGGTGGCTGCGTGAGAAGGGGGAGGGTTAGTTTTTAGATTTCGTGCAAATATCCACACGCCTCCTGGAGGGAAAGGATCAGGGGTTTGTTTGCATGCTTGTGTGTGTGTGTGTGTGTGTGTGTGTGTGTGTGTGTGTGTGTGTGTGTGTGTGTGTGTGTGGAGAGGGCACAGACAGACTATTATTGAGACAGGGTCAGGCTCACTGAGCTGCCAGAGGGTTGTGTGCAAGCCCTCTCTCTCTCTCCCCCTCTCTGTCTCCATCTCTCTTTCATTCTCTTTCCCACTCCCATTCAGCTATCTTCAGCAGGAATCATGATATTAAATTATAAAAATCATATAAGGTTAAGAGTTGTGAAGACTTTAGTAGGAATGAACGTGGTTGTTCACATACATTCAAACTTATCTTAGTATTTTTTTACTTAATAGAGCAGAAGTCACTAATAGGCAGACCGCAGTCCAAGTCTGGACCCAGACGCTGTCCTATGCGGACCTGGACCTACAACTAATAAACTATGGAGAATTATTTCATTTCGACAGGGTGGTCCTATTTTAATTGCCGTAACTTTTCTAGTCATTATGCTAGCTTTAGTGGCCCGGGAGACTCATAAACCAATCACATGCGTTGTAAATATCACAGGTGACGCTACTCAGCCAATCAGATCTGTGCATTACAATGAGTACTGAGACTCAAGTGCGTGATGCAGACACAGGAGAGGGACGAGACGAGAAACAGCAGTCAGAGAAGAAAGTGAGTCAGAGGGAAGTTATTTCACATGGTGTTCTCTAAAAAGAGAAAATCTGACAAATGTTGTTGAATCATCACTGAACTGTACTTTATTTGATTTGATATTCAGTTGTTGACTGTATAAGATGTTGATATACTACTTCACTAAACAGTATATGGCACTGAGGACCTTTGCTTGAGGAATTTTTCTCAAACGTGAAATTTAATTTAAGACCCCTGTAATAGGCTATTCAAGTAAGGCATGTGTAGTTTGCATTAAGAAAATAATTCAAAGTTTTGCCTTGTTTCTACTCATTTGAAACATTTTTGATTGAGAACGTGACTTAAACATAAAATAAGCGACTGATTTTCTCATGTAACAAGCAATAGGTATGAGCTTAGATCAGCTGGTGTCTCACGTAACGCTTACGTCTCACGTATGACCTTAGATCAGCTGGTGTCTCACGTAACGCTTACGTCTCACGTATGAGCTTAGATCAACGCAGGCCATATCTACAATTTTAAGTTTGTTTAATGTAACTATTTTGTAACAGAATTACTAACAGTTACTAAATTGCTGTTCTGTAATGATAACGTGTTAAATCACGCATACCTAAAGCGCAAAGATACATCACTAAACCAGCCAAACACTCAAGTACAGGTCTAATGATAGATAGCTGCACTCAGTGAACAGATATGAAACCTTTTCACTTTATAGTAAAATTAATTAGACACTTGTTCTTGTTTAGATATTCAAATAATATGCCTTTAAAAGTACAAATATTCTGAAAGGAAGAAGCACGCCTACTACTGAAGATTAAACATGCTTGCTGTGACGCCACCCTATAGACTCTTGTTACAGTAGCTTTTATTTACTGTTATTGTAACCTGTTATTATTTGGCTATTAATAAAATAGTAGGCTTTGCCTCTGTTGTGTATTTAACTTTGATGTAACCACAATGTAAAAATTATTTAAGCGTCTTTTGTCATTTTTTTACGTTTCAGGTTCTGTGCATTAAAGGCTGTGGTACTGCTTTAACAACAGAATGTTTTGTTGCCACAGATACGATTAATTAGATAAATATGATTAATTTAGTGCACCTTTAAGCCACGGATATATATATATATATATATATATATATACACTTAACTTCTTAAAATGCTTCTTATGGTGATGCGGGTTTGTTGTGACATTTTACACACGAGGAATGAGATAAAACTATGTTCAGACTGCTAGGAAAAGTGGCTCAAATTTGTTAACCACATATCACTCATCAGGCATCAGGAGGGCCTTTTAGATTGCAAAATAAAGTCGGACTGTCCTGCAATGTGTTGCCGTAGAGCAGTGGTCACCAACCCTCCTCCTGGAGATCTACTTTCCTGCAGAGTTTTGTTCTAATGTCACTCTACCATGATGCCTCCGCCCCTTAGCTAACACTGATACATCTGATCCACCAATTAGGACCTTCTGAAGACGTTACTTAGCAGGAGCAGGTGTGACAGGCTACGTTTGCAACTAGATACATGAAGGTAGATCTCCAGGACTGGAATTGGAGACCACTGGCTTAGAGTTGTGTAACTGGAGCAGCTCCTCCATGCTGAACAGCAGCCTTGCTCCTCTCCACCCTATGTTTGGCATGCTACTATAAAATCTCCTGAAACTGAAACTCCAGTAACACCTAAATGCCTTCGCTCTGACTGGGCTATGAATTCCTTCTGCTACTTCCTCTAAGAGTCAGATGGAAAGCAGAGGAGCAGGTGGAAGAGCAGGTGAAGCGCTTGCTGTGAAGGCCTCTACTGAATCAGGGTGGCGTGGGTTTGCTGCATTTGTTTGACAGGGCTCTGCTGAATCAGGGTGGCGTGGGGTTGCTGCATTTGTTTGACAGGCCTTTTATCCACTGTGTGGAGGAGGAAAGAGGGGCCACTACTGACTCATCCACTGAAAAGGCCATTATACCCCCACCCTTAGCTTTTCCTAGGTCATAGCAGCGCTGAAGTTGATTCATAAGGTAAGGGGGAAGTGATCTAAGAAGATCACAGTGCCTATTCTGGTGAGACCTGTGTCTGTGATTGTGTGTGTTAGTGGTTTTTGGTAGATGTTCGATAAAGTTGTTAGCTGTTGTGATGATGATACGAGAAGTGATATTGCTGTACATTTACAGAGAAATCGAACAGAACTCTTCTTTAAGCCAACAGAATGCAGAATTTTAAATGCCTCCTGTCATTCTTGTGCAAAGTATAAAACAAAAATGCTGAAATACTATTAACTGTCATTGCTGGGCTGTTAGAAAGAGCCAACATTCCCTTAGAACTTTTTTCTGTATAGGCCTACAAAATGGATAAATACACCGATCAGGCATAAAATTATGACCACCTCCTTATTTCTTCGCTGATTGTTCATTTTATCAGCTCCACTTACTGTATAGGAGCACTTTCTAGTTCTACATTTACAGACTGTAGTCCATCTGTTTCTCTGATACTTTGTTAGCCCCCTTTTACCTTGTTCTTCAATGGTCAAGACCCCCATGGACCCTCACAGAGCAGGTACTATTTGGATGGTGGATCATTCTCAGCTCTGCAGTAACTTTGATGTGGTGGTAATGTGTTAGTGTGTGTTGTGCTGGTCTGAGTGGATCAGACACAGCAGTGCCGCTGGAGTTTTTAAACACTGTGTCCACTTGCTGTCCACTCTATTAGACATTCCTACCTTGTCAGTCCACCGTGTAGATGTAAAGTCAGAGATGATAGCTCCTCTGCTGCTGCACAGTTTGTGTTGGTCAAGTCCTTCATCAGAGGTCACAGGACGGTGCCCACAGGACGCTGTTAGCTGGATATTTTTGGTTTGGTGGACTATTCTCAGTCCAGCAGTGACACTGAGGTGTTTAAAAACTCCAGCAGCACTGCTGTGTCTGATCCACTCAGACCAGCATTTTATCAGTGGAGCTGATAAAATGGACAATGTGCATAGAATTTAGGAGGTGGTCATAACGTTATGCCTGATCGGTGTATATATTGACCTGTGTGACTGTTTATGTGTGTTCAGATGGAACAAGCAGAGACATCCTGCCAGTACTGTGGCGTGAGCTACCTGATCCTGCACGAGTTTCAGCGGCTGCAGGAGCGGCTGCAGGACGTGGAGAGGGAGTTGGAGAGAGAGCGAGGGAGCGTAGAGAGGGAGAGAGCAGTCCGAGAGCAGCTGGAGAGCTCCTATGTTCAGTTGGAGGAGCTCCAAGCATCTCAGCAGCTCCTGGAGAAAAGGTGAGGTCATGCTCTCTGGACTAGCAGTGCTAGGGTCACTTACACTGGCCAGGTTTTTTCAGCTCTAATAAACCTGATTCTTTCACACTGACTGGTCATTGCATGATGTTAAGGTTTAAAAATATGTTAATTATTAGTGGTGCAACTGTGTATGTACACTTAAAACATTTCTGTGGTATTATTTACCAAAAATAGCTTTAATTTTTTTTCTCATTACCGTTTTTCAGCCTCTACCATTCATTTTATTTGTTAGTGTGCCTTTAAGACTGAGTTCCATTCTCATTGGCTGTCCAGTATTGTGCCTCATTTGAAAAGCACTTTGAAAAGCATTTGAAATTGCTCAGAACTTCAATATGCATGGGTGGGGCTAAACTGCTGAATAGGTGGAATATGTTAATGTCACAGAAACCATTAATTCTAGACAGGCTGGTTTTGCAGCAGACTATTCAAATATGGATTATTTCAAGTATTTCAATGATGAAATACAGATCCATTTCCCGAGAAGTTGGGATGCTGTGCAAAATGTAAATAAAAACAAAATGCAATGATGTGCAGATGATTTAACCTCTATATTTCATTGAAAATAGCACATAGACAACATGTCAAATGTTGACACTGAGAAATCATGGATGCTGTGTTCCCCAGGCTAAAGACCACTCAGCTTGTTATCAGTGCACAGTTCAAAAACCAGTGTTTATGACGGTATAGAGGTTCATTGGCATGGCATGGGTGATGTGCTCCTCTGTGAAGGTGCCATTAATGCAGAGCGATATATACAGTTTTTGGCAACATATGCTGCCATCCAGATGACGTCTTTTTCAGGGAAGGCCTTGATTCTTTCAGCAAGACGATGCCAAACCACATTCTGCATATATTACAACAGCATGGCTCCATATTAAAAGAGTCCGGGTGCTAAACTGAGCTGCCTGCAGTCCAGACCTGTCACCACTGAAAACCTTTGTAGTATTTTCCTTGAAAAATATGGTTTATATGATTTGCATATCATTGTATTTTATTTTTATTTAGTGTCCCAACTTTTTTGGAAATGAGGTTGTATGTTTTCATTGATGAGGGCCCTTTAAACCCAGTGAAGGAAAGTGAATGGTCATTAGCTTTGAATTTATAACATAACACTGAATTTGAGCATCTAGAGGTAATCCAGATAAAATGGAATCGAAATCATTATAGAAGTGGAGGCTGAGTTGCGGATCATGGTGACCACACAGTGCCTCTAGGACTGGACAAGTGAGGCATCAAGTAGGCCAGTTCTCAAAGGCTTAACATACATGCAACTGATAAAAAAAAAGCCCAAATATAATGCTAAATTTGTGTGTGAACAATACTGTCTTTGAAAATATGAGCTAATAATGTGGCTGCCTAGTAGAATTATGGACTGTGTTGCATGCAACTTTTGTTGTTTCTGAATTGCTTTATGTAAGTCTCTAGGAATTGATGTTGCAGGCAGCTAGTTTCATGGAAGTTGAATCCTATAAATCCAACCTTAAAATTTGACCAAAACTGATTTCATGCATTATAAAACAACAATCATTTTTTAATGCAAAAAATAACAATAGGTTTAGGTTGAAATGGTTTCATTATGCCTCAGTGTAACAGACTCAAAACTGTAGGCGGCATCTGTGGCTGTGACCCTCATTTCAAGCCCCAGATCTTTATGCTGGTTCTGATCATATGACTGTCACCAAGTACCTCAGACTGTATGCTGCCCACACACTCAGAGCGTGTGGAGCTTTGTCCTCAGTGCTCCTTTTGCTGCCCTCTTCTTTCTTTTCCATGCTCACACACTCACCTCCCACTGGAGCCACCACGTGTCAGACCCTCCGAGCCGTGGCTGCAAAAGAGACTCGTGTTCTCCCTCCCACTGCAGCGTGGACCGCGATCTAAAAGCAGCCTCCCTCCTACTCCTCTCGGCCCGAGCAGCGGGCGCCCACTCTCTCGTTATTGAACCAAAGCGGAGCATTTTACTCAGCTTCCACGCGGTGCACAGCTCAGTCTGAGTGGGAGCTGTTCAAATGTACGGAAAACTGAAACAGGCACAGATGGAGCCATGAGAGGAGCAGCCTTTTGCTCCACATCTGTGCGCCTGTGTGTGGGTGCATGTGTTTGTGTGTGTGTCAGTGTATCTGTGGATGTGACTGTATGAGTGGAAGTTTCTTTGTGATCAGGTGCAAAGCTGCTGGAACCACGGGATCGAACTGGCTTTTGTCCCTCTATTTTTAAAAGTACCGGGGCGAAGACCCACCACTTTTTAGCTGCTTTAGCTGCTCGAGTCTACTCACTTTTGGTATCAGCTACTACCTTTTCCACTGCAGATATACAAGAAGATTCACTTGAAACGCCGAATATTCTGTAATAACTCGGTCTAGGACGAAGCAATCTGAATGAAACAATGCACAATGAGCTTCTCAGTATATATTGCTGTTGTTGGAAGAAAACCTCGTATCTCCAAAACACTAACTTTACAGGAGAAGGAAAAAACCTACTTTACTTTTAATGGAGCTCAGTGGAACCAGACTTTTCAGCATGCCATTTTGGGCCTTTTTTTGGTCCATTCATCATGAAGTTTACACAATGTAAAGGGAAACCGGCGTTTTCATGTAAAAAAACGAAGATGCAAGGTTTAATTCCGACAGCAACGATATGGAGCTTCGACCAAGCCAGGATGCCCCTGCATCGGGCAGCAGTCGTGGCATTTAACATCCCTTTGCAACTTCCGGGTGCACACCCCGTACCCCTTCACTCAGTCACTCGACTTCTCATCAGGATGGTGGTGTACTGTATTGAGCAGCATGTCAAGGTATGTAGTGTATTTTTTGGTTCTGATGGCTTCACCCTAACGGGAGTTACAGCAGAATATTCGGCGCCTCTTTTGAGTGAATCTCCTTGTAGCACCCCCTCAATGTAGCTGGTTGGCACAGCGACGCCCAATGACCCTTCTGTGATGTGAAGGAGAGAAGTTTTGTCTAGAAGAGGTTGATGGCAGAAAGACAAAGACTGATGATTAAAAAAAAACAAAAGAAAAGAAAAAACGGGAGAATTTGGGAAATGCTACATCAGAGTTCAGGTGAAGAGATGACCTGGATGCTAACAGTGTATGTGATGATTGTCTCTGACCAATTGGTGGTCTGCAGCTTTATCACGTCACCTTTTGGTATCCACTCAGCCTGCTTAGAACCCTGATGGAGGTGATACCAGAAATAGTACCTGGTACCAGTTTTACCTGATGGTAAACCAAAAAAGGACAGTTGAGTTGAGCCGATATTATGCAGCAAGGTGGGGTGGGCAGGTGGTCGGGTTGGGGATTGCAGAGTTATCGACAAGCCATTTGGGTCTTTTATTGTTACAGCACTCACAACTTTCCTTGTAAAGAGACACTGAGTTAGGCATTATGAGCTCTCTCATTCATTTTTGTCCTAGTGAAGTGTCTCCTCCTCCTTTATAATGTCAGGACTTTGGCGGAGCCCAGTGTTTGTTGTGACATCATATTTGCCATTAAATATGCAGTGCTGATATTTAGTCAATAGCTCAGTCTTTTATCAGCAAAAGACGTTTTATTTGTTTATTTACTTTTGCCTCACCGTGTTAGCAAGTGTGAGGGCATCAGGTGGGCTGGTTATATGCTTTTGTGCTGTGTTTGCCGAATTCTGATCCTACTGATGTCATTAGCCTGGGAATTTTGGGGTAAAAGCAGTAATTTGGCAAGTAATAGAAGCTTATACTGCACCATTTAGCATTAATGCACTTGCTCAATCTTCTAGGTGTGCACTGTGTGTGGGAATTCCACTAATTCCAAACATTTCAGTAGAATTCAATGGTTAAAATGTAAAGAGGTTGTTTGGTTTAATGTGAAAGACTGTCAGAATTGTTGATAGGAACCAGATGTCTGAAGAATTTACTGCCTCTAACAGCTACATTACTGAAAGCAATATGCAATATATATATAGCACTATGTAGCAATATAATCAGGAAATGGTATTTTATCTGTACAGTGCTGCCCTAGTGTATGTGTACCAAATATAGCCTCCTCCCTCTCAGACTAGAGGCATTTTAAAGCTATTTACTGCTACCACCAATTACTGTATGAGTCAGCGCGTGAGAGGTGCACATACATGCGTCGGTCCTGGTGTGACGCCACAGCGCTGCATAATTATACCTCCGCAGCAATCAGCAATCGGCTGTCAAATATAAACCTCTCAACACCAACACCTCCCATAGCCTGCGTCAAAGGAGACAGGAATGCAGAGCATGCAAGACAACAGCGCGTCTGTATTTGCGACTGCATAATTGTGGATCCTATATCTGTACGTCTCCGCTGTGGCTAACTGTAATACCACATGTGATCACAAAGGAACTCATAGTATTGGTAATCAAGCGATGTACTGAAATAAATGTGTAACAATAGAACTTAAAGGGCGCGTATCCTTCCCCCTTTCTTGTATTTATTTTTTCTCCTAATTTGTGATATTCACATGCTTTTATGTCCCAAAATCAGCTGTAATTCAGTTTTACACATTCCAACCTCTATCACTTAGAAATAAACAGGCTGTGCCTTTAAGACTGATATATGTAAATGACCTCTGTTCTGATTGGCTGATGTATACTGCGCCTAGTTTTAAAGCAGACCAGGCTGAGTCACTGCTTATATATGCAGTGTGAATGGGTGGGGTTAAACTGCTGTAAGCCAGACAAGTGTATATCGCTGTTGTTGGAAAGCCTCGTATGTCGTATCTCGAAAACCTCGTATCTCCAAAAAGATGACCTTACAGGAGGAGGATAAAACCTACTTTACTTTTAATGTACGTCAATGGAACCGGATATTTCCCCCCCCCCCCAAGTTATTTTGGGTCGTTTCTTTTGGTCCATTCTTCATGAAATTCACACACAGTGTGAAGACAAACAGGCATTTTTTAAATTATGCCAAAAACTGAAAAACGACAAAAAGGGAGATACAACGTTTTCTTCCGACAGCAGCGATATATGGGAATGTGTTGGTTTTTGTGACATCACAAAACAGTGAATTCAAAACCAACTTTTTTGCAGGTTGTGTTCCATATATGGTCTGCATGGACTTGGGAGTGAATGGTACATTAAAAAGTTTACATGTTGTGAAAACACCATAATGCGAAATTATTACAAATGGGTCATTTTCCAATATTGGAATGGGTCATTTTCCAATATTCCAATATTCCAAGATTCATATATTGATGGTTTATATTGCTGTTGTTGTAAGAAAGATCTCTATTTTTGATGTTTTTCAGTATTTGACATAATTTGAAAACCGTTACCCTTTACATTGTGCATAAATTTCATGATGAATGGACTAAAAGGACTGACCCGAAATTATGTGGATAAAATGTCTGGTTCCATTGACATACATTAAAAGTAAAGTAGGTTTTGTTCTTCTCCTGTAAAGTTAACATTTTGGAGATAGAATGTTCTTCCTACAACAGCGATATGTTATTCGTAAATACTAGCTTTGTGTTATATAATATGACTAAAATCTTATTTTTATTGAAGGTTGATTCCTATAAATATAAACAATTCTATAAAGATACCTTCATTTATTCATTTATACATGCATGCATCCTGCTGCTACTTTTGTTTCTCACTTTGTTTTTTCCACAACATGTTGAATTCAGCAGGTACATAGTAATTGTGCATTAAAATGTCTGTTTTCGGGAGATCAAATTAAAGTTGAAAATAATAAATAATGTAATATTTAGAAGCAAACTGATGGCAACAGCAGTTATAGCTGTTTTGGGATATATTTAACCATGTATTCAACCATATGTGTTCACCCACCTGACATATATGATCCATATATTGTGCATATATGTCCAATACTTTCATACTTGTGAGAACACATGTATTTTGAAATATATGCCTAACCCTTTATAATATATGGGCATATATGGCCATACAAAAACACATAAAATCATATATGGCAACACAAAAACACATAAAATCAGGCAGAATTTACCTGATTTGTGCTCAGAACTGACCACAAAGACAGTACACTGAGCACTATATGGGAAAAATACCTGTAAACGGGTGTGCCTGTCAGGCTCTGAGACACCAGTAGGAGAATTTAAAATATGCATAATCATAATTTCCCACCTAGTCACTGCTGAATCACTGCAAAGGTAAAGTTTCATCCGTGCTTTTTGGATATAAAGCACCTGGCTTAAGCACTCATAGTTCTCTCTCTCTTATAAGAGTGGCGCTTGATGTTGGTGTGAAGCTCTAACCAAAACACACTCAGTTTGAAAAAAAAAAAGGCTCGCTTGAAGGTTTCGATTTGACTCAGATATTCATGCGACCTGCAGGTGAACCCTGCGACATGTCTCAGAGAGCGAGAGAGGGCGAGAGAGGAAGAGAGAAATGGCGAGAATCAGTAGCATGAATACGTAAGTTATGAAGGAAGTGCAGAGATAATCAGAGTGCCTCACACACACTGTGCATGTGTCTGCAGTATTTTTGCATCTGTGGTGCTGCGGCATGAGAAAGAGAGAGATTACAGGGAAGACGGTGCCAAGCTGATCATAAATCTAAATGTGGGCATGCTTTTTATTTATTATTGCTCTTTTGAAAGGCGGGTAGTTAAATTAAGTTCTATATGGAACCATTTTCTTTACTAAAGAATGCCTGAGCCGTCTATTTAAGAGTGCAGGCTACTTTCCTTTTCGTAAAAGTGAAAGCGGCTACAGAGATGGAGATGCAGTACGTGGCAAAGCAGAGGACAAACTAATTCTTTTGACATTTGTCAAAAAGTTGTAGTTGCTAGGATACAACTGGTCAGTTGTGTTTAATGCTGTATTTTCATTGCCGGAGACAACAGTCATAGGCAGAGTGAGTTCAGAAGAAATCGCATCTGGGGTGAAAATGTCGCACTTCAGTTGTTCAGGTATTTGAATGAATTTACTGTGTAAATAGTCCGATTCTGTTTACGTACAGTCGTGTGCAAAAGTTGAACACCCCTGGTCAAATGACATGTTTACTAAGTGAAAATAAGTACACCAGGAATTGGCGACATGCGGCTCTGTGGAATTTGATTATTAGGTAAGTATAAATTAATCCCCCTTAGCAGCAAAATAAAGCTCTGCTGATCGTTCTAACACAGTTTTGACAATAGATGTTCTTAAACACTGCAGTTAATGTAGCCTGTATCTGCAAATTCATCCTTTAACCCTGAAGGTTGGTGCACAGACTACTAACCAGAGCGACGCAAATAAATTCTGGCCTAGCTATCTAGTAGCTAATGAAAAGCAAAGAGAAATATTTAAGATGTACAAGGATCATTTGGAGACGAATGAGAATCTGACTTCAGCCGATTCGAACATTGAGGGACATTTTACAAGAAACTTTTATTTTTGGCGAAATGTTTCCTGCCAGAGATGCAAGAAAAGCAGCTATAGCTCAGCTAAAGCTTAAAGCAGAGCAAAGCGAGTCTGCATTTTTGTTTATATAATATTTTTTAACCTGTGCTAGTGCACATACTGAGACATATTTTCAGCCAAGACGGCAAAATGGACATAAAAAAGGGGCTCCTAAGGTAGTTTGATTTATGTTGATAGGACAAAATAGCTCTTCTTAACATTTGGGTTGCTGCCCTCTGATGTACACAGAGCAATGTTAGTTCAGTTTTTAAGCACAGTCTCTATTGTATTGGAACAAATTCCATTTTTCTTTCACCCGGTATGTTAAATCAAGCAAAAAAACAGTAAATGTACAACAAAGCATGCTGTGTGCCAATGAATAGAAGTGTATCATTTTTATTTTCATTTCAGAATCAACCTACAGAACATGAAAGTTGACCACAGGTGCCCAAACTTGCATGCAACTGTATGTGCACACTGTTTGACTTCCAAGTTGAAAAGTATGTGAGCCTGTTTGCGTGTTTGTGTGTGAGGCAGTGATGTAGCTGCTGTAGACAGATGCCAGAGTAGATGCTCTGGTGGTTTCTCACTTCCGTATCGGCCATCTATAAGACGTGGGAAACTTCAAGTTTGACTCTGCCATGCACGCAAGTATACCAGCTCTGTCTGAGTGTGTGCGTGTGAGAGGAACCATCGGTAATGGAGGCTGCGTTCTCAGCATCCTCTTCCTTTTTCTGCTGATATGTAGCCTCTGGGCTCGGATGGGAGTTTTAATACGAAGCGTACACATATATATATATATTCTGTTTTTATATGAGTTTATGAGCATATGCAGGAGTGCGTGAGTGAATGTGTGTCAGGGCTTGTGTGGAACGCAGATGTGGTGTGATTGAGCCATGAACACACACACATATACACACACACATATACACGCAAACACTCACACATAATCCGTTTGTGGTTTTTAAAGGAAGTGGAAGTGGGCAGAACGTGGGCGCTCTGTTGTTCTCCACACGATTTACACGAACATCCACTTGCTCTCTCTCACACACACACACGTACACAAGCACACACACACAGGAGAGTGTTAATGTTCCTCTTGGGGAAGTTATGAAGGAAGTGCAGAGACAATCAAAGAGTCTCTCAGAGACACACACACACACACACACACATGCACACACATGTAATAAATACCCAGCAAAAGGTTAAATGGCAGTTGTTCATATACTACAGCAAGTGCTGTCATTGAAAATGCAGTGAAGTTAAATAGATTGAAAGACATTTATGTTGTCACACACTAGTGCAAAAGTAAGAGACCACCCTTTATTTGTGTCATTCACCAAATTCAAAAAAGCCATTAAGTACAGGAAGGTTGGGCGATAAAACAATAACAATAATTATTGCAGTATAACTTAACTCAATAGAAGTATTCTAGTGACTCTTATTCCCACAACGGGGAAATTTCACCTCCACATTTAACCCATGCGTGCAGTGAAACACCACATACACACTAGTGAACTCACACACTAGGAGGCAGTCAGCACACTAGCCTGGAGCAGTGGGCAGCCCTATCCGCAGCGCCCGGGGAGCAGTTGGAGGTTAAGTGTCTTGCTCAAGGGCATCTCAGTCACATGCTGTTTGCTCAGGGGATCAAACCAGCAACCTTCCAGTCACAAGGCTGGTTCCATAACCTCCAGCCCACAAGTGATCCAAATATAAGAAATTTTCAATAAATGTTCGATATAATAGAACATTCTCACACTTCTATGTTCTAGCGACAGCCCTGGTGGCATTTTCTACTGCAAAGAAAGTGAAACTACTTTGCTGTCACCATACCGAAGTTTGAAACGTGGGGGTAGACGTTGCCTGTTTGAGTGGAGCAACCAGCGATCTGTTCTGTGACCAAGTGTGAGTGACGATATAAGTGGCGTAACTGTGCTGACCTACAGTGGGCTCACCCCTTTCTGTACATCCTAGTCAGATCATAGTCAGTCATATTTTAGTATTAGTGCATTCCCAAACAACAAAGGTGTGAGAGAAGTGGGTTCATGTTAGTTACAGCACATAATAAACGAAACAGCAGATATAAACAAAAGCAAACTGAGGAAGCTGTGAGGCATTGGAGAGTGGGAGAATGCTAGCTTCCCAGGCTAGCCGTTTTTAGCAGCTGGCTAACTTGAAGTCACTTGAACAGCATGGCGAATTGATGTTACTGTAGATCAAACAAGACACAAAAGCACCAATTTCAGTTTAAGTGTAGCTAAAAGGAGGACGCTGTTTGTCTAGTGTGAGAAAATCACACTACATGACAGCACAGAGGAATTCAATGTCTGATAGCTTGTGTTTGAACACTGATCCAGCATTGACAAAGTTACCAAGCCCGCTAATGTTTGCTGTTTTGTACTAAAAGCTGATGTTATTGAGAAACTAAGCAGTTCAGCACTTGTAACCAGATAGCCGAGCACTCGTTCTGACCATAAAGGACAGATTAAAACAGCAAATGACCCCAAGTAGAAATCAGCCTTTCAACCTGAAAGAAATAATGATTTGACGTTTATCGATGTTTGTCGATTATGTATCGATATCGCCCTAAGCACAAGTTATTTTAACCCATTTGCATAAGCAAAGTGATGGTCAAAGAAAAAAAAAGTGAAAAAGCAATTTCCAAAACTGGAGTTCTGCCAAAAATTGTTCATATTGTCAAAGGAATTTTATAAGTTGACAGATAATAATTCTATTTTAGGGGCTGCAGAATTGGCATGGCCCTGTGGAGGACGTGGCAGCTGCCCCCCATTTGCAGCAGTTTGAGTGATTTTTGCTCAAACAGATATTCTTTTGTTAAATATTTTTATGAGGAAACTTTAAGAACATTACTAATGTTTTCTAATGGTTAAATGCATGAAGTGTCTAAATGCTCTTTGGGGCCACTGTATGGTGCATTTGATGTTGAAGCTTTCCTTGCTTCCATGCACCAGCTCTTAGCTTAATTGGCTTTGACAGCTCCAATTAGCTGGGAACATGTAGAAGCAGGGCTGCACCATGCCAGAGCTGCGGTTTCACCAAAACGAATGCAGCACGATGAACCAGCTGCGGCAGTAGCCGTGGTAGTGGAACATTCTGGAGCGTCTAAAAATAGATGAGCTAAACTTGCTCTTATTCTTGTAGCAGCAGCCTTCACTTCGGTTCCCTCTGTAAAGCTGGTTAGCCATTCACACCTTATGTCGTGCTGTACTGAAGTGAAGCTGATTGGCATTCAAAATTTGTGTGGTTCATGTTTGTGAGTTTGCGTGTGGGAGCTTGTGTTTGTGTGATGGGTTTTCTCTGCGGTCGTCAAGAAGCAGCGGGTGGTTGAAGTGTTCGCATGCTCTGCACGCCCCGAGGTCAAACGGTGGCCACATGATGACCTGCTCTCTGTGTGTGTGTGTGTGTGTGTGTGTGTGTGTAGCCCTTGCCCCACCCTCTGGGCTTAAGTGAAACCCTCCATCAGCTCTGTGTCGCTTCTCAGGACATGAATGGGGTCGATTGCCCCCAAACGTGAACCCGATGTTTCCTCACTAAGATCTACGGCTCATGGCCCCGGGGCAAGTTAATGCAAAAGGTCAAAAGGTCAACTGAAGGATAATGAGTCTTGGCTGATGTTTGGAGGCTAAGAAGATTGGACTGCAGTATCTAGGCAGTGTGGTGGTATAGCTGCCTATGGGCTGGTCTTTAACTTTTGACCTTTTACCAGCTCTTTTCACCCCTCTATCACCTGAGGGTTTGGTCTTAGCTGGAACTTAACGAGAAGTGAAGCCAAGTTTAAGGGTAGCGCATTGCTGCTTTGCTGAAAAAAGCTGGTGTTTGCTGGTTTAGATTGGAAATTGGAAATTGATTTTATAATCTACACATTTAAGGTCTGAAATTTCTCTGATGTTATTTTTCTGATCAATGTTGTGATTGCTATTTCAGATATACTTGCTGGCTACTTTTGCTGTTTCTGTATCCATCTTAAAGTTAATGCTGGGGCCTGGACATAATCATAAACTTATCTTGTTCCTCCATGCAAAGAGTTCCTAACAATGCTAACAATACCTCTTCACTGTAACACACAGCCTCTTGTTACTTTAATACACCACTGCTAACTTGGTACTATCATAACATTGCAAATCACAAAGGAGTGCATAGAAAGTAATGCATAGAAATTAGCATTATGAATAAACAGTTACACCCTTACAGTTAAACTGCATTATGTTTCTTCTGATTTTTAAAGAAAAACAGTTGTTACTACTTTAATTTATAACTCAGAGTTAATTTTTTTACCATGTAACAGCATTTGAGTCAGCCATTGTAACAGTATTTTGAGTCAGCCATTGCAACAGTATTTTGAGTCAGCCATTGCAACAGCATTTGAGTACTATTGTAGCACTATTTTGAATCGGTAATTGTAACAGCATTTGAGTCAGACATTGTAATGGTATTTTGAGTCAGCCATTGCAACAGCATTTGATTCAGCCATTGTTAATGTTAATGAAGTAATGCTCTTTGTTTTTGAGGGTTGTCACATTTCGTAGGGGAAGATTTCAACCACTACCTCTTGGGACTCAGTTCCGAGGGGCAGTATGACACTTGAAAGGGGTAGGGGTGAAAACAAGAAATGGGATCGGGCCTAATTGATACTCTACAAACTTCAATCGGAGTGGCGATCATCTTTGCATGTAAACATAACCATTGTTTGTTTACATGATCAGGTTGTAGACTAGCAGTCTACAATTGCTGTGCATGTAAACAGAGTAACTGTAATAGTGTTTTGGAGAAATTTCAACAAGGCATTTTAACAGCTGGCCCAGGCAGTGTTCCTGTAACTCAGCTTGTGTGAAAGAACTTCAGGCCAACTGGTTTAGGTCAGCCACTGTCACAATTTTGTCACATTGTGACAGATTGCAGCAACTTTACTGACACAGCTGTTGATGCAGTGCTTTAAACAATGCAAGGGTCAGCATTATTGTGCAATAAGCGGTATGTGCAACCGATGCAAGTTGGAGTGCAGCAGTGCATTACAGTTGAGCACAGTGTTCTGCAATATTATCTGCCCCTCATGTGTTTCTGTTTTCCATGGAACAAACACGCCCTGTTTTTTGACCCATAACACACTCAACATTCAAACTGTCTACATCTCCAGGCCTTCGTCCTGTTGAGCATTATGATTTTACGACGTTCGACTTGGTCATGCGCCCATACACGTGTGTGGAGATGTGCACCTGTAGCATAATTAATCCCTGCCTTTTTCCTAATTGACTTGTTTTGTTCTTATGGCTCAGGGAGTTGCGTAGTTTAGCAAAGTGTCATATGTCATATCTGGCTCCGCGCATCATGCTGTGACTTGACGGCTATAATTGGGGCCACAGTTGACGTGCAGACAGAAATACGAGCATGCATGTGTGTGTATGTGTGTCATGAAGCATATCCTGAATACTAAAAAAGCACATGTGGGGGCCAATTACTTGAAGGAAGCTTTGTGTGGTAATTAGATTTCAGTAACGCTGTTGTTTTCCTGTCTTCTTCTCGTTTCCATTAGCGACCAGGCAAACAGGAGGAGAATGGGCATTGTGCTAGCAGCGCTGTGTCTGTTTGCGTGTATGTGTGCTGCCGGGTAACAGCACACTCATATCCACTAAGTCAGCTGACCTCAATGCAAGCTCAGCATTGCTGACAACCTCTACAGCAGTATCACATTTCAAAATGAAAGGACATTAAAGCAACAGACTTGCATATGCATAGTGTATATAAGGCAGGCTGATGACAGTCACAGGTCATGGAAAGTCATCGTTTTTCCATTGGAACAGGCTCCTGCACACACCCACACACACAGTGTTTCAGGTGTTATCAATGCCAGTGGGAGAGTAGGGCGAGGGAATGGCTTTATCAGCTGCTCCGAGGCTGAATGGCAGGCCTGTGTTTTCCACATTTCACTCTTTAACATCCGTTATTTCCCCACCCAGCACATTCCAGCCATGAACCTGTGTGTTTATTCATTCAAATGTGTGCATTCTATAAGGATAGAATACCTATATGATGATTTACTGTAAGATATTGCAATTGCAGTATGCTTTGCATAGGGCCGGACTGATATGAATATTCTGTGGCCGATACCAATTTAACCAAACAAAATTTGTATTAAAATTGCCTATTTATGTTTAGATTTTAATTTTATACTCCAGTAGTTTGCTTTACTGACTGATATGACTTCTTAAACACAAACGGTAGAAACTCACAGTATCTAATATTATTGTGTATACACACACACACACACACACACACACACACACACATATATATAGTATACACACACTATATTGCCAAAAGTATTCACTCACTCATCCAAATAATTGAATTTTGGTGTTCCAATCACTTCCATGGCCACAGGTGCATAAAACCAAGGCCTGCTTCTACAGACATTAGTGAAAGAATGGGTCGCTCTCAGGAGCTCAGTGAATTCCAGCATGGTACCATGATAGGATGCCACCTGTGCAACAAGTCCAGTCGTATAATTTCCTCACTATTAAATATTCAACTGTCAACTGTCAGTGGTATTATAACAAAGCGATTGGTAGCGATTGGGAACGACAGCAACTTAGCCACAAAGTGGTCGGCCACGTAAAATGACAGACTGGGATCAGTGCATGCTGAGGCGCATAGTGCACAGAGGTCGCCAACTTTCTGCAGAGTCAATCACTACAGACCTCCAAACTTCATGTGGCCTTCAGATGAGCTCAAGAACAGCATAGAGAGCTTCATGGAATGGGTTTCCATGGCGAGCAGCTACATCCAAGCCTTACATCACCAAACGCAATGCAAAGCGTCGAATGTAGTGGTGTGAAGCGCCGCCACTGGACTCTACAGCAGTGGAGACGTGTTCTCTGGCTTGATGAATCATACTTCTCCATCTGGCAATCTGATGGACGAGTCTGGGTTTTGCCGTTGCCAGGAGAACAGTACTTGTCTGACTGCATTGTGCCAAGTGTAGAGTTTGGTGGAGGGGGGATTATGGTGTGGGGTTGAGTTTCAGGAGTTGGGCTCGGCCCCTTGGTTTCAGTGAAAGGAACTCTTAAAGCTTCAGCACCAAGAGATTTTGGATGATTTCATGCCTTCTCATCCAACATCAGTGCCTGACCTCACAAATGCACTTCTGGAAGAATGGTCAAAATTCAGATAAACACATTCCTAACCATTGTGGAAAGCCTTCCCAGAAGAGTTTAAGCTGTTACAGCTGCAAAGGTTGGGCCGACATCATATTAAACCTTATGGATTAAGAATGGGATGTCACTCAATTTCATATGTTTGTGAAGGCAGACGAGAGAATACTATTGGAAATATAGTGTAAAATATGCTGTGTCCACTCACTTTCCACTCTATTAGGCACTTCCTCAGGACTTTGTTGGCTGGATATTTTTGGTTGGTGGACTGTTCTCAGTCCAGCAGTGACACATGTGTTTAAAAACTCCAGCAACACTGCTGTGTCTGATCCACTCAAACCAGCGCAACACACACTAACACACCATCACCACATGCAGTACCACTCAAATAGTACCCTTTCAGTGGGGGTCCTGATATTGAAGAACAGGGTAGAGAAACAGATGGACTACAGTCTTTAATTTTATAGCTATAAAGTTCACCTATGCCAAACTGATCTGTAAACTGATAAAATGGACAAACATCCATTGTGTGTGGCAGAGTGTGTGTCAATGTATGTTGCACTGGCACAAGTGGATCAGACACAGCAGTGCAGCTGGAGTTTTTAAACACAATGTCCGCTCACCAGCCACACTATCCACTTACCCTGTTGGTCCACAGGACGCTGCCCACAGGACACTGTTGGCAGGATATTTTTGCTTGGTGGACTATTCTCAGTCCAGCAGTGACACTGAGGTGTTTAAAGACTCCTGTGTCTGATCCACTCAGACCAGCACAGCACACACTACCACACCAAATCCACATACCTCAAATATTTAAATAATACCTGCTCTGTGGGGGTCCTGACCATTGAAGAGCAGGGAAAAGGGGGCTAACAAAGCATATATCCATCGCGAAGCACTAATGTGCATCAGAGAGACAGGTTCGTGTTCTGTGAGTGTGTGTCAGTGGGTGTTGACATGCTGTGTAATCCTGTATCCCCTCGCTTCTCTGATGAACGTCCCAACAACTCTTGCTAACATGGAGATAAACTGTCACCCGCACGGTTCCGCATTTGAGAATTTGTGACAGAGGAACAGTTGATGACAACAGTGAGGCCGTAAACTGCAGCAGTGCTGGAGCTTCCCAACCGAGCGCTCCGAGGCCTGCATATGATTTTCATATTCCAACCAGAGGCTCCATGAGCTCACACAAAGCCCATAAAAAGGGGCTGAGAGACTCCAGGGAAGGGAAGTATGGCTTTGCCGGTGTGAAACTTTTCCTATTAAAACAAACCAGCAGGCAGGCACGTGCTCCCGAGCTGTGTGTATTTGTGCTTGTGTATGTGTGTGTATGTGTGTGTATGTGTGGTTATCTGTCACCTGTGTGTTTTTGTTTGTGTTTGTCTTGTTTTGTTTTTATAATGTTTGGTTACCATGACCGATGCCATAGCAATGGCTGCAGTCAAGCAAATAACTGGAAACTGCAGGGAGGACAGTTCTCAAGCACTTCTCATTTTCCTAACATCACTCCCCCTTTGATATTTGCGTTTTACTCCCAGTGTAATTTTCACATTTCCTTGTAATTTGCTAATCATTTTGAAGTGGCATAATTGGAATGACTGGCTTCCAGTTAACGAGGATTATATTTTGTGCTAATCAAGTCCGGCTCTTAGCTGTAATTAAAAAGTTTTCTCATTAATATTAATGTAACCAGCGATGTGCTTCAAAGCGAAACGAGGCTGTTAGGGTTGTGGTGCTTTTACACTGTCGCTGCTCTTTGAATGAGGAGGTGATTTAGAGTAGGCGGTGTCTGAGCTTTTCCAGCGGTGGGGAAAGAAGCCCCCAGTCACGACTCTCTAATCCTTCCCAGCTTCACAGTCTTGATGAAAACCACAGGCTGCGGGGCCGCTGCTGTTTGACCCTCTGGAACAGCACAATGCGTCCCAGGCTGTACTTGCGCTTACATGTCAGTTGCTGTACTTGCTCTTAACCTTTAGAACCCTAAAGTTTTGGGGAATGTTTTGGTATTTTGGGTCAATTACTATTACAATTGCAATTATAAAGTGTTTACATGTGAAAGTCACACAGGCCATATGTTGCTAACTCAGATATGCCATTGTTTGACATGTAAATGCTGACAGATTTGGGTCATTCCTGATCAGAAATTTACCTGGCGCCTCCTAAATTTAGTATTTCTTTAATTATAGAGATCTTGAAAACAATTTGCACCTCAGAAACCTTTTCAGAAGTTGTTAGTCTGGAGTGTCTGTGAGCTGAAAGTGCAATAATTTTGATGGTGATTCATTCTATTGGATAGATAGAAAGATATATATATATAGCTAATCAGCCAATCATGTGGCCACAACTCAATGCATTTAGGTATGTGGAGGTGGTCAAGACAACTTGCTGAAGTGCAGACCGAGCATCAGAACGGGGAAGAAAGGGGATTTAAGTGACTTTGACCATGGCGTGGTTGTTGGTGCCAGACGGGCTGGTCTGAATATTTCAGAAACTGATGATCTACTGGGATTTTCACACACAACCATCTCTAGGGTTTACAGAGAACGGTCCGAAAAAGAGGAAATATCCAGTGAGCGGCAGTTGTGTGGACAAAAATTCCTTGTTGATGTGAGAGGTCAGAGGAGAATGGGCAGACTGGTTCCAGATGATAGAAAGGCAACAGGAACTCAAATAACCAACCAGAATCTCTGAGGAATGTTTCCAACACCTTGTTGAAAGGCAAAAGGGGGTCCAACCTTTTACTAGCAAGTAGTAGAACTAGGTGTACCTAATAAAGTGGCCAGTGTGTGTGTGTGTGAGTGTGTGTATGTGTGTGTGTGTATATATATATATATATATATATATATAATAGATATATATATCTATATCCCCCAATATGTTGAACCAATAGATCTAAATTATGCACTAAAATTAGCAGAAAATGCCATTGTATTGTTTAGTGGACTTCCCTTTGAAAATCAACAAAGCATGTCATTTGACTGAAGGGCTCAAACTGTATGGACGCTTAGCTGCAAAAACTGCCAGCTTTGAATTTACTAGTTTTTGTGATGTCACTCAAGTCAACACTTGAACATACATGTACAGCCATATATCCCCTCTCACTCATGCTGAACTTATAGGGAATGCTGCTTCATTCTGGGGTGCGTATTGAGTGAGGCACAGTACAGGGCAGCCAATCAGAACAGAGTACTTTTGCATATAGAAGTTTTAAAGGCACAGTAAGAACAACTGTTTAATTCTGTTTAAAGTCATGTAAAATGAATCATGACTGTTTCATAATGCCACATATATCATAAGTGGACCTCGAGGAAAAAAACACAGAAATAAACACAAAGGAGACGGGCCATTAAAAAGGATCTTCACACAGCTCATTTATAACAATAGTCCTCTAAAGAACCGTCTGTTGGAGTCTTATGAAAGCGGAGTGGTTCTTCTGTGGTGCTGTGCAAAGAACCTTTTCTGCCGCCTTCATTTTTAATAATGCACATACATTTCGGCTCAGTTCACACCCTGTGTCTGGTTCCAGGCTGCAATTCTGATTTCTGTTTATTTCAGCGTCAAAGACTGAAAAAAACGTGGCACGCAAAGGATTTTTGTTTCCGCAGAACAAGACTGTACACACTATCTTTTAATCAAATTCAAATCATAACCAAATATCTCCTCCTTCTGCTTACAAGCACAAATGTGACGTGGATTATATCTTTAGGATCTGCACTTTCAGCAGAATTCCTGCAGCTACAGATGTGAAATCATTATCCATTACAACATACCTTTGTTATCAATGTTGATCTCTGTGACTTCTAAAGATTAAGCTCTGAAAGAGTTAAAGGGCCCATATCCTGCATTTTTTAGTGTCTTCCCTTCTGATGATTCCCTTATTTTTCCCTTCTTGCCCTCACTTATGGTGATTGTGTGGTTCCAAGCACTCAGAACAGTCATTTTTACATATCAATCTTCTGACCTCTTTTGTAGCCTTTAGAATTAAACAGGCTCTTTTTGTTACTGTTCCTTTAAGACAGAAGCCCTGTATTACCCCTCCTTCAGAAAGTAGCACTGGTGCAAAAGAAATTTTTGAGAACATTTTAAAGGCTTAAGAAACTTCATATATTATTAAGGTGCTATGCTACACACTCGAAAAAGTGGTTCTTTAAGGGTTCTTTAGTAAAGAAAATGATTCTATAAAGAACCATGAACACTCGAAGCACCCTATGCATGATTAAAGGGTTCTTCTGCGCTGTGCATGGTTTTATATAAAACCTTTTTAAAATGGTTGTATATCGCACCAAAAAGGGTCCTTCTATTGTAAAAAGCCAGAAAATTAGCACTAGAAAAACCCTTTTGGTGCTACATAGAACACTTCTCATAAAGATGCTGTATAGAACCATCTACAGCATGTTGTCCATCAGTCTGAAGAATTCTTTCATGATGCAAAGAAACCTTTAATAATAATAATAATAATAATAATAATTTATAATAATAAGTTCAATTTATATAGCACCTTTCACAAATCCGCTTTACATCATGAAAAAAAAAAAGACAACAGAGAGGAAAAAAGGAAGGTTAAATCGTGGAAAGGGTTATTTGAATGTTTATGGTTCTAATTAGAACCATTTACTAAAGAAGCATCATTTTTTAAGTGTATAATTTAGAACTGTGCACTTGAAAATATGGCACTTCAAGAGGTCTTCAGTAAAGGCAGTAGTTCTATTTAGAATCATGAGTGCTATATAGTACATTTGTGTGCTGTTAAGTGGTTCTCTGCATGGTGAAATGGTTCTTCAGGTTGATGGAGAGTGTGAAAATGGTTCAATGTATCACCCAAAAGGGTTCTATGTGGTTCTATTATATAAAACAATAACATGGTGTACAACAATGAAATGGTGTGCTTGAAAGATGGTTTATTAAAGGCAGTGGTTGTATTTAGAACCATGAGTTCTGTATAGAACCATTTGCATACTTCAGTGGTTCTCTGCATGGTGAAATGGTTCTTCAGATTGATGGAGAATGAATCTGGCAGTACCACTCCTTATAACTTCAGCATGAATGGGTGGGGCTTAACTGCTATAGGTCTCATAGGTACATTTATGTGAGTGTTGGTTTTTGTGACATCACTAAAATAATGAATTAAGGAGGGATAAATGGTGTTTTGAAACTTAAGCCATGTTTATGGGCCACATCAAGCTCTTATTTCAAAACAGTGAGGCAAATTCTTTTCCATGATATGGGAATGATTAAAGGGTTATGAGTTCATTCACCATTTAAGGCCTGTGTGTCAAACAGATCAGCTCAGATCACATCAGGCCCTTGGCACAATCCAATCTGGAGCTCGAAACTATTTTGACTTTCTATTAACATTAGCCCATTTCACAATGAGCTGCACTACAATCCCCAGCATGCACTGGAATGTAATTTGCCACAGCACCCCCCCAAACAACACTAGCTGCAATTCAGCTGTAGTTCAACCAACATAACGTGGTATATACACTATAAACACTATAAACATTCAATAGCTCAGAAAATGATCCCAAGAATGAATGAACTTGCAGCAAAAGAAAGATCCATCCATCCATCCATCCATCCATCCATCCATCCATCCATCCATCCATCCATCCATTTTCAAAGCTGCTTCTCCGTCAAGGTCACGGCAAACGAAAGATGTAAGGTGTCTAAATCAGTCACACATGTAGGTTTAACAGACCTACATCCTGGGGACATTTGGAGAGATTAACAGTTATCTGTAGCTAATGTAGCCATTATATCATGTAACATATGATGGTTTCATAGAAGTGGCTATATTTTGCTGTTGACATTTTGTCATGTTAAATTATAAATGCTCTGTGACCCACAGAGTTGTTGAGATTTGTTAATATGGCCCTTTTCTTGGTTGAGTTTTACGCCTCTGCTTTTAAGGCTGCCTCAAAAATGTCTATTTCTGTAGCTTCTGCAGGCCTACTCTCTAAATGCATCTCGTTTAGGCTGCGTTTACACAGCAGCTGAAAGTGGCCCAAATCCGATCTTTTTCTTCACATCTGACACAGATGTGTGTCTGTCAGTGTGAACAGCAAAAAACGCATGGAATCTGACATTTTCAATTCCGATTTGAGACGCTTTCATATGTGGTGCTGAAATCCGATCCGTATCTGATCTGCGGGAATGCGACAGCCACATCGGAATTCATGTGACTTATACATCTGTCCAGTTCGACATTCGTGACCACTTCACGCTGCTGAGACTCATAAACATTTAGGCTAAAAAATCAAGAGGTGTATCGCAGCCGCTCCATGTTTGAAGAGGTTTTGAATGAAATGGCTGAAAGCGTCTGGCGGAGGCCAAGGCTGCGGCGTCAGAGTACAGTTTAAAGAAGCCGAGGACACGAACCAAGGAGCGGCCGAATAACGTGCCCTTTTCACAGTGAACTCAGACACACTGTGGGTGATGAGACCAGCTGTCAAGCACTGGAACTTCATAATCGGTCATGTGATGCTGGCAAAGGCAAAATTGAAAGCTTCAGCATTCGTTGACCGTCATGACTGTTTACCCCTGGATGAGACACGTGAAGCATTGTTCTTTTTGCGCAGGTGGGTCAGTTTAGGAGCAGATCTGTTTAGACTGATGTATCTTTAAAAGATAATGTGAACAGCCAAACAAAAAAATCGGATTTGGTGAGAAAATCAGATTTAGTTAGATTTACCTGCTGTGTAAACGTAGCCTTATTTCATATGTGAAGGACTTGGTTGTCACAAGCTACCTTATAGATCAAGAAGACACATGAATAAGGATATATATCGCTCAGCAGTCACATTTATCATTACTGTAATGACACATCAATAATAAATGCCAAGTGATCATAGGCACCATCAATAAAGGCCCTGAATGTATCTCCAGCAGGATGTTTGCAAGGGTTAATAGAAATTGATAATATTTCATAAAAATTACTGACTACTAACTAAAATGAATGAATTACTAACATTTTTCAAAGCAGCTTTACGAAAATCCTCCTTGGCTCACCTCCCCTCTTAGCCATGTGCAAAGAAACACTGAAACTACTCTCAAATCAATATGAATGCCTGATTTCCAGCAGCAGATGACTGGAGTGTATGCTAATCATTCTGCTGCTCAGATGAAGTGTAGCTTTACTGGAAGTGCTGCAAGGCTGCCCGCTAATGATTAGATCATTGGTTTCTAAAGGCAGCGGGACACAGAACAGCTCCTGTGGGCTGATAGGTTCTCATTAGACAGCAGTTTTGACTTAGAACCTATTTCAGCACAACTGTCATAAATAATATCTCGATTCATTTGCAGTTACTGTAGGATGAACTGCCCTAGAATAACAAGTAACTATCCATATATGATACTGTAGAGATGTAGTGTTCAGTTTTACATGTGCTTTCAGTGTTTCTCAATGTGTTGTCAACCCTTGCTATTTGATTTACATCACAAACTTTTATACATTTTGCATATTGACTTACACAATTAATTATATCAAAAGTGTAGTTTTATTTTGCTTTACATTACTTGTAGATTGCTTGTCCTGTTATTTTACATATAGCCTAGTAATAGTGGGTGGTATGGCCGAAAATGTATGTGTATGATTTAAAAAATGTTTATATTTTATGTATTTCATTTACTTTTGTTTTGACATCCACACAAAGAGACATTGCTCATGCATCTAGTAATTGCTGAACAAAGATTCCTCGTTCTATATAATTAATTACATACACTTTCAACTTCTGATTTGCTCTGATTGGTTTGATATCAACAAAAACTTTGTAAAAACATAAAGCAACACCTGACTGTACACTTTTCATCACATTCATCACATAAGTTTTCATGAACATCTTTAGGTAATGAACGATAACACCTCTCATGTTGAAAGACTGCAGACTCATGCATTCATGAGCTCCTGCTGGTGTGGGTTCATGGCTTTTCCTTCTCTTTAAATGCAGCACATAAAAGCGACTTATGTTTTAAAAATTCCTCTTTGTGGAGAAGCTTCAGACTGCTAAACATGCGCGACTGGGCTGCTGCGTTCGCTTGCTTTGGGATATTTTTACAGAGTTAGTGCAAAGGCGTTCTGAAATTCAACTATAGTTGCTTGTGGGAAACCTTGGAGTATTACAATTTCATAATTTTGCAACTGATCTGAAACATTGTAACACTTAAGCTTAATGAAATTATTATAGACGTCTGTATATGCTATTGTGGGGACTCAAAAAATAATGCTTTGATTTTGAGATTAGCCCCTCAGATCAAACTATCTTTTACTTGATATCTTCATTTAGAAGCCATTGACTGCTCTTTCACATTATGCTGACAAAATGTCAACAATATGGTGGTGGAACGCTCTTTCTAGGTCAGGGGTCGGAAACATGCGGCTCTTTTATTGCCCTGTTGCGGCTGCACAGCAGAATTAGATCTGTAGGTAATAATAAAATAATCCTCCTCTGCAGTAAAATAAAGCTCTGCTGATCGTTCAACACAGTTTAACAATAAATGATCTTAGATGCTGGATTTATTGTAGAACTGCTAATTCACCCTTTAACCCTGAAGGTTGGTGCACAGGCTGCTTGTCACATAGGAACACAGACAACAATCTCAAATAGCTAGTAGCTAATGAAACAGCAAAGAGAAAGATTTAAGATGAACAGTGATCATTTAGAGATGAATGGACTCATTTGCATTTATAATCACTCCTGCTGGTTTCCTGATGTGTTTAAACTGCAACAAGAAACTATCAAAAACTAAAAAGTCAGAAGCTAGTCAGCTTCTCATTTGCCAGCGTCTTGTTTGAATCTTCCCGTTCCTCCTTAATTGGTGCAGCAGTTACATCCTGTCACCTCAGGCACCATTTAAGGTGGGACGGGAAAATTCAAGCAACAAGCTGGACGAATGAGACGCAACTTCAGCCTTGTACAAAATCAAATGTTAAGAGACATTTTACAAGAAACTACTCAACTTCTGAGGAAAAGTTTCCTGCCAGAGATGCGAGAAAAGCGTCTATAGCTAAGCTAAAGCTTAAAGCTGAGCAAAGTGAGTCTGTGTTCTCATTTATATTTTATATTTTTATTTTTTTATCCTATACTAGAACATTAACACATACTGAGACATACTTACTGCCAAGATGGTAAAATTGATATAAAATCTTGTGGCTCCCAAGGCAGTTCTTTTTAACATTTGGGTTGCCGACTAGGTTTTGTGAATCTATTGTGAAACAATGTTTCAGAAATCAGCCATTTTAATGTAATAATTAATAATCTCCATTAAGGAGGTTTTTACAGGCATTAAACTGTTCCTGGTCCCTATTACCACCACTGCAAACAAGTTTCTCCACAATGGCACATTTTACTTCATAATCTTTTTTTATTTGGTTTATATTTATTTTTTATTATTATCTCATGATTATCTGACTGTTTATAACTGATGATTGAATTACGCAGAAATTCTGGAAAATTGGGGCAGGGGCAGTGGGGGGGAGGGAGTAGAAGAGGGGGGGTGGTCCCCTTTAATAGCCCACACAAATAAATTGTTTTTAAAACCGTGCGTGACTAAAACATTATATCACTGTTGTTGGAACAAAACCTTGTATCTCCATTTTTGTCATTTTTCAGTTTACAATGTGTACAAGCAGCCCAAAATGCCTTGCAAAAAAATTCTGTTTCCATTGACTTTCATTAAAAGTAAAGTATGTTTTTTCTTTCTCCTGTAAAGTTCCCATTTTGGAGATACAAAGTTTTATTGTGACAACAATCATGTGAATCATTGTTTTTGAAACATTATCAACATCCTTGTCAGTCATTGCTGATATCTGATTACTCTGCCTTGTCGCCCAGCCTTAGTGGAGCATCTTCATCATTATCACCACCATCATCATCATCACCATCTTTCACTGCTTAATCCAGATAGGGCACATTGCAGAATCTTTATTTTTAAATGAAATTGTCTGAGTGCTGTTAGTGTGTATACTGTTTAGTGTGTATACTGTTTTGGTTCCCTGTCTCATTGCCTTTGTTTGTGTGTCAGGTATCAGCCGTCATACATGTGTCTTGTGCTTTGATCCCGTAATTCAGTGTTGCGGATATGTGACAGTCTTTTATCTCATGCCTTTATCTCTATAGCAGTATTTCTATGAGGCGTGCGCTGCTGAAGAGCATCTCTGTGGGATAAAAGTGTCGTCTCGTGTGCAGGACTAGTCCTCTCGGGGTTTCTGATATATATTTTTTTATTATTTTCTTTAATCTCGGGAGACTTTAATTTTCCTCACCGTTTGAAACTCTCACCAAGGGGAATTTTATTACACTAAGCTGTGTTTAGGGTTCATTTCTGCTTTCCTGATGCTAGTGGTGATGGCAGCTCTGAAATTACAGTGAATATTATTAAATAGCTCAGTCAATGCTTTGAAAATGATATGTTAAAGAGATATTATTAAAAAAAGATATGAATGGTGTGCATCTGTGTTTGCAAGAATCTTTTCAATGTATTGATATTTGTTTCATAGCTTTTCTAACAGTATAAGTTAGCAACCATGGACGGTGAATGAGGAGAACGCTTGGTAGCCCGTTGCTGTATATTGTGGTCATTTTAGGAATTTTAAAACTTTTTCTCACATAACAATGAACATATGATAAATCAGCACTGTTTAATGTTAAAACATTTGCTTTATAAGTACTTTTTGGTCACGAAATCACCACCATAAGTCTTATTTAGCACCGATCCAGCAGCATCCCTTTTCTCACACTGAGGCTGAATCTCAATCCTGCTCCCTACATAGTGCACTACAAAGGGATTTAAGTACAGCTAAGAAATAGTCATTAGGGACACATTCAGACTCAGTAAATGATGTGCTGTTTGGCTGTAGAGGCTAGAATTTCTAAACTTTCAGAGCTAGAAAACTGTTTAGAGAGCTGTTTGGGATTCAGCCTGGGTTTAAAGCGACTCCTGACTGTAACACGTACATTTGAAGTGTGTTTTTACTTCAGCAATATACTCGGTGGTCCATGCGAGCAGCATGAGAGTCAAAGATTAATCCAGTAACAGCACAAGAGTTTTTTCATGCCGTAGCACAGTGATACACAATTTAGCTGTTGTGAGGTGGTCATTGATGTGTGTATATCATGGATTTTACAACGGCTTCGAGTGAGACTTAAGATTTAAGATCGTAACTATCCATCTTCTAAATACACTTTTAAACAGTACCATCAATTTTACCTAAAAATTGCAGGACACAACCACTCATTAATTAAAAGCATTATACTTTAATGTTATTTATGACTACTGAACTCGCAGGTGAACTAGCCATTTTACTTGGCCACTCAAATAAACCTTTGTCCTTGTTTTGTTTTCAAACGAAATAAACATAATAATAATAATAACATATATATTTTATGTTTTTCCTGTTGTTGCACCACCTGATATGGTAACCTGAACTGGTGTAACTGTTTGTAATGACATTTTTTTAAGTATTAAATATTGCATCATGAGAGTCTTCTTTATTAAGCAATAGGCTGCCCACTCTTTTTTGAATGTCAGAATAAGAGTTCTTTGTTGTTGGTTGCGCTGCATGACATTGGAGAACATTATAATTTACAGTTGCTATTTGGAAACATGATTACTTCAAAGGTTTCAAACCAAAAATCATGTCAAAATATTTTATTTGGAATTTTAATTTACACACATAAAATCATAACTTTTTCATTAAAACACAAAAATGACACACAATCACAGAACATATGTGTTTTGATAGTGACAATTCTTAATGTTCCACACTGATTTTCAGACTTCGGGACACATGTACTTCAAAACAAATGGGATCTAATTGCTCACCATGTGGCCATGAGGGACAGGGATGCATTCTCACTTCCTGCTCTAAAATGCAGGGGTGTGGCTAGTAAAACTCTGTTGGCCAGCATTTACACACACACACACACACATATATATATATATATATATATATATATATATATATATATATATATATATAAAGCATTATTAGTACAAGTGTGCATTTAGGGTTTGGGACAGTCACCTACAAATAGCAAGTACCCTATAAATGAGCAATTAGTCTATAATTAGCTTTTTACTATCTTAATTATTGCCTTGGCTTTAAGTACATTTTAAATATCTGAAGTCTTAATACTTTTTAAAATTTTTTTATTTTTTATTTTTTTTTACCATGAGACTACAGTTTGAACTAATTCTGTAGATGTGTATGATGTGTATGATGTATGTCAAGTCCAAAGACAGAATATTGCTGACCTTTCCACAGCCGGGAATGAATGGTTCTAGCGAGTCCTGCGATGTGTAGGCTGATGCAGTATTTACAAGGTTATTATAAATGGCTGGATATTAATGTGGGCAAAAGTGCAACAACTCATTCTGTTCTGCTGCCTCTGTTGCTTGAGCTTGTCAGTGTGGGAGGATTCAAAGCAGGATTCAACAAATTTAACAACAAATTAGTAACAGACAAAACGGTGACTGGCTGCATTTCAGTTTGCTTAACACAGGAGAGTAAAAGCAAATGCACTTAATGTGTAGGTGTTAAATGAAGGTTAACTTTAAGCCTTAAAATGAAGGCAATGTTGAAACTATAATACTTGTTGCTATAGGCTCAGTTCTATCTCACTCCTCACCCCTAGCACTGAGCCCTCAGCCCTCTGTTTTGCACATTCATGTCCAGGGTTAGTGTGTCCCAATTTTTCTTGAGATAGAGGGGTTGGGTGAAGCGTTAGGGCTACATGGTGCTCCAAACCGAGGTTTGGAGTGGTATGAGAAAAAATACCAAAGAGACCCACATATGTGAGAATTTTCTCTGTTAACAAATTGCGATAACCACTGTATTATCTTATCTTAATGTTGTTTCAATGCATTATGGTCCTTTTCTTCATAACAAGCACAAAAAATTGTTAATAATACATTAATGTCTCGGTAGGTAGCTAGCTAAATTTCCCATTTATTAAACATACAATTATATTGGCTGATTATCCGTAATCAGAATTTTTGGTAGTTGAAATCTGTATCAAATTGGCCATAAAACATTCATATCAGTCAGGCCGTAATTGTAATATTTTGTGCTTTATTTGCTGCTTTGTTTGCTTACATGTCTCAGAGGAAAAGATACTTATAAATATGTGCATGGCAACAAACACACAGACACGCAGACCCCCCCTGGGCTGTGTCTGTCCCCTGATCTGGCTTCCTGACCACTGGGGACAGATGGGTGAGCAGTAAGAGTCTGGACAGTTAACATGCATACACACACACACACAGGCATGCAGGGCGGCTCAGACAGACACTCCACACGCACATTCTTATCCACTCATTCACTCGCATGGGTCAGCAGACACACGCATGTTGACTTACTCGTCCACACACGCATACACATGCACACTCTCGCATGCATTTGCAGTTACTCTAGCAGAAATGTTAGCTGTGGGTTTCTCAAAACACGCAAGAGGGTAAAGGAGATAAAAAAAATCAAAACCTTTGCATAATTCAATCTTTGAAATGTAAACAAAGACCATTTAGAGTGGTTTGTTGTGATGCTCCATTCTAGAGAAATTGAATAAACTCTTTACCATGGTGGTGATAGGAGCCAGGAGTCTACTGTTTACATTTCAAATATAGCCATTTTATTTACTATCCTAGAAGTGTTCTGTTGTATTCAGATCCAGAGCCTAGGACGGCCACTGGAGGACACGGAACTCTTTGTCCATGTTCGTGAAACCAGTTTGAGACGACTTTTGTTTTCTGACATGGTACGTTATAATGCTGGAAGTAGCCATTAGAAGATGGTCAGTTTTGCCCATGAAAGGATGCACATGTTCAGCAGCAATACTCAAATAGGATGTGGCATTCAATCGATTGATTGGTCCTAAAATTAAAATGTGCCAAGAAAGCATTGCCCACACCATTACACCACCTCCACCAGCCTGGACTGTTGACACAAGGCAGATTGGCCCATAGATTAATTCTGATAGCACCAAATTCTAACCCTACCATCTGTGTGCCTCACCATAAATTGAGATTCAGCAGACCAAGCTACACTTTTCCAGTCTTTAACTGTCCCCACTGCAGCCTCAGCTGTCTGCTCTTGGCTGACAAAAGTGGAACCCAACGTGGTCTTCTGATGTTGTAGCCCATCCACCTCAAGTTTCGGCAGGTGGTGCATTCTGAGATGTTGTTCTGCTCACCCTATTTTATTCAGAGTAGTTATTTGAGTTACCATAGCCTTATACAGAAGTTCTACCATAGCAGAACTTCTGGAGACGAGCCGGGGGTGGTCTCCTCAAGGGTACATCTCAGTACCTTTAGTCAGGGAACATAACTGAACCATAATCCATTTGAATTATATTTTCTAAGCTGCATTGACTCCACACCCCCCGTCTCGTCTCCAGGCTTTTTAGTTCATTGTTCTGTTTTAAAACATTCGGTTATGAAAAGGTATAAATACATACTTTTCACCTTGAAAAACCTATTTAAGGTTCACAATTGGATCTTAAAACCACCTCACCTACCTTGATGAATGAAAATGTACCTGCACAGAGCCTTTATTTCTAACCGTGTAGTTTTTGATAATCATTTTTTTTATATGGTTTTAACCCCATTCAATATTCAGGGCCTGCCAGTGGGCCCGATGTTTTATTACACACTTCTAAAACCTAAGAAAAGCTCAACTAGTTTGCATTGTAGTCCCTGTAGTTACTGAATAATACGCCTTTGTATGTAATAACACTGATTTTAAGGGGTTGAGTGTGTCATTTATGGTTCTTTTACTTCTGTGATCATGGTATACAGTACTGTGCAGGAGTCAGAGACACCTTTTATTTCATTTACACTAATTTTAATTCAGTTATATTTTTAGTGTCAGGGAAAAGAAAGAGTAGAAAACCTTTTAACAGAAAATTTAACAGAAAAGTACACAGATGCTTCAAAAGCTAAACAGAATATCAGCATAGTGTCCACTTTTTACCTTTGTTTCTTACAAAGTTCAGTCTTAGAAGTTGGATGCATTTTGACGTTTGCACTGTACTGTATTTGCTCACCCTTAGCAAATAGTGCTGAGCTGCCTGTTTCTCTCTGTTGTTCCCATAGACATGCAGTTAAACAACTGCTCAGTCATTCCACTCCAACATATGGTCATACTGATTAATGGAGGGCATGCAGCAGTTCACACACATGCGCGTACACACACCCAGACACAGCCACCGGCAGGTGTTATCTGTTATCACGACTCTCTTTTCCTCCCCCGTGTGTTCTCACACACACACACACACACACACCCAGATGAAAAAGCAGCCAAGGTGGTTTCAGTCTGGGATTTTCAGCCTGTTATCACGACTCTTATCTCTACACACACACACACACACACACACACGCACACACTGAGCGGCTGGGTAGCTGTTCTCAGTGCAGGGCCCTTTGTAATCCTTTATGGCTGTACGTATAGAATAATGAGACAGGCTGTGTAGGACTCCCACACACATCTCAGTGCTGTGAGATGTCAGCAATGCTAACATCTGCCAGCGCTACTGTAGCACCCCCATCCCCTCGTAAGCTCTGCTGGCTGGACGCTCTCTAAGACTTAACCTCTGTGCTTATAGCTCTCTAGTGGAGTAATACTATGAAGCTCTAATCGTTATAGGTCCTTATGAAATGGATTAATCCTTAATAAAGACTGAAGCATGAAATATGTGTGCAAACCAGATGGCACCTGACTTGGCGTCTGCACGGGCCCGTACCCAACTCGTACTTGTGACTCTTTTGTGCTTGACAAGAGTACTCAATAAGACAGTGACTCTTTCTTAGCTGACCTCAGGACGGCTGTGCTTTTGTCATCTCTGTTTATCTCTGTATAAGATGCTGTGCCAATGTTATCCAGAGTGACGTTGACTTTTTGCGGTGTTCATGTACGCAGCACACGTACTATAGGCTAACATACAGCATAGAGATGATATAAATGTCCTTGTAAATTGCTTGTACCTCTTATGACGTTGCTAGCCTAATCGACGTTCTTCTCAGTTTAGGCTATAAGCTCCATAGTTGGGTAAATTGGAAAAACTCCAGCAGCACTGCTGTGTCTGATCCACTCATACCAGCACAACACACACTAACACACACTAGCAGGTCTGAGAATGATCCACCACCCAAATACTACCTGCTCTGTGAGGGTCCATGGGGGTCCTGACCATTGAAGAACAGGGTAAAAGGGGGTAACAAAGTATCAGAGAAACAGATGGACTACAGTCTGTAACTGTAGAACTACAAAGTGCAGCTATACAGTAAGCGGAGCTGATAAAATGGACAGTGAGTGTAGAAACAAGGAGGTGGTCATATTTTTGTGCCTGATTGGTGTATTTTATCACTGCACTGTTAATCTGTTTTAGTTCCAGCCTGCAGGGGAAACAGTAGTTGAGTGTGGAAGTGCGTGGCTCAAAGTGTGAACAGCTGGCATCTAATTCTCAGCCCACATGTCCCAGTCCCTCCGCTGCTCTCACGCAGAGCACAGAAGCCTGTTTGTGGTGTGCCGGATGCAGCTTCGTCCTCTGCCTGTTATTGCGGGTCATACAGGAGAGAATGTACTTGTTCCCCCTCTTCTTCCTGAGCTTTGTTTGTCTGGGTTGATTGCTTTTGTCTGAGCGTGCATGTGCTCGGGTGTGTTTGTCAGACAGAGAGAAAATGGACAGAGACAAATGCTAGCTTGGCTGATTTTAAGGCGGCAGCACATATTGATTGTGTGCAGGGCGCAGGTGTGTTTGGGTGGGCCTGTGGAGTGTTTGATGAAGTTCGATGTGCGACTGACGAAGCGCTGTTTGGCCACTTGTAAAGTGTAATTATCTGCCCTCGAATGACCCCACACCCACTTAAGCAGACGCTCACGAGGATGGCTGTGCCCACTGGCACCATCGCTTAAAAATAAAACACGAAAAATAATTTTTATAGCATGTTTCGCCTTAATTACAAAATCTCTAAATGCAGAAATATGAGCAAGAAAATGATGTAAAGATAAAATGATGTTCCACTTTAAAAACTGCTTGGTTGTTTTATTTGTTTGTTTGTTTGTTTGTTTTTTACCCAATTCTGGCCAGTCATTTGTTGGGTTGAGCCTGTTGGATCACTGTGGGTCATAGTTTTTGCTGCGGCAAAAGGGTCCATTTCAAACCATAACACGGCTGGTTAAAGTTGGTTTGCTGGCTTCTTTTCAGTCAAAACTAACAGGAATCAGTAAATAAAGACCTTTAATTATTTACTATACAGTGAACCTTGTATCTACACTCATTGTCCATTTTATCAGCTCCACTAAGGCAAAGTGTGACATACACACTTAAAAAGATGGTTCTTCTGTCACACAGTCAGGACCTCCTATGGAGGAAGTGGACTTAATCTCCCAGAATACTCTGGGAGATCATGTGATGGAGCGCTCACAGGAGACCACACAACGCTCCTATCAGAGATCTCAGTCTCCTGATTACTGACTGGGTTCACCTCTTGCCCATCAGGTGAGTCATAGCACAGAGTACTTAAGCCTGGGTTTTTAGTTTGTCCGTTGCGAAGTATTGTTCTTCGAGACTTACTGAGCGTTCTTTGTTTGATGGTGTCTATGGCTTTTCGACTTTGTGTTCGTGTTTGGCTTCTGACTTCTGCATCGCCCTTTGTGTACCTTTGCCTGTATTATTGGATTTGTGTTTATGAACTTTGCCTGGACTTGGATTATGTGTATGTTTTGCCCCTTTTGTGACGACTCGGGATTTAACTTTATTAAATCACTTTCGTCTTTCATCTGCGTTCGTCTGCGACTCTGTGACCCTTACATCTTCAAGGGTTCTTTATGCTTAAAAGTTTCTTTGCATGGTGAAATGGTTCTTCAGATTGAGGGAGGATGTGCTGTAGATGGTTTTATATAAAATACAGATACAATATGAACCTTGTACACTGGAGAAAATAGTATTTTGTAAATTGAAATGATCTTAATTCTAGTCTGTCTATCTAATATTTCTTATTTTGAGATAGCTGTGCTCTTATTTTAAGATGATCTAGCTGACTTTTAGCCACTTTACCTGTTTTAAGTCATTTAGCAAGAAAAAAATATCTCACTATATTGGCACAAAGTTTTGCTGATTTCAGGCACATTTTTTAGAACAAGCGAAATTTTCGTCCAATATAGTGAGATAATTCGCTTAATAAAATCACTTGAAACTAGTAAGAAATGTTTATAAATAAGTTAAATAATCTTAAAATAAGATTACAACAATCTAAACCATTTTTAACCACATTCTAAACCACATTCTCCATCAATCTGAGAAGCCAAGAACTCATAATTCTAAATGAAACCATTCTCTTTACTAAACAACCCTTTTTTTGAGTATATAGAGTAACATGAACATCTATTTGTAGTTTTTCATGTGTCATAAACTACAAGCCCAATTGCAAAAAAGTTGGGATGCTCTGTAAAACGTAAATAAAAACAGAATGCAATGATTTGCAAAAGACTCTTAGAGCCCTAAGCACTAATGCAACCCCAGACCATCAGAGATGCAGGCTTTTGAACTCTGCGCTGACAACAAGCTGAATATTCCCGAGTGGGCAGTCCGCAGGACACGGTGTCCATGGTTTCCAAAAAGAATTTCAAATTTTGATTCATCTGACCACAGAACAGTTTTCCATTTTTTCCCCCTCAGTTCATTTTAAATTCGGCCCAGAGAAGACGGCGGCATTTCTGGATTGTGTCAACATGTGGCTTCTTCTTTGCATGACACAGCTTTAACTTGCCTTAGTGGACTGCACAGCAAGCGATGTTCACAGACAGTGGTTTCTGGAAGTGTTCCAGAGCCCATGCAGTGATTTCCAGTACAGAGTCATACCTGTTTTCAATTCAGCGCCAGCCGAGGGCCCGAAAATCCTGAGTAGCCAACATCGACCGTCAGCCTCGTCCATTGCGTACAGGGATTTGTCCGGATTCTCTTGTCCAGAGTCTTTTGATGATATTATGTACTGTAGATGGTGGAAGATTCAAAGTCTTCGCAATTTTACATTGAGGAACATTTTTCTGAAATTGTTCCACAATTTTTAGAAGCAGTTTTTGGCAGTTTGGTGAACATCTGCTCATCTTTGCTTCTGAGAGACTCTCTAAAATGCTCTTTTTATACTCAGTCATGTTAGTTGCAAATTACTCCTGCACCTGTGTTTATTGGTACAACTTACTTTTCCAACCTTTAGTTGCTTTTGCCATCGAGTTCTAAATGAAATGTCTCACTTTCAACATCTTATATGTGTTGTATTTTCTATGGTGAATAAATAAATTTGGGTTTATGAGATTTACAAATCATTGCACTGTTTTTATTTACGTTTATTTAACTTTTACACAGCGTCCAAACTTTTAGGATTGTATCTTTTTGAACTAAAAATCATGAATGGAAATACCATTTACATTTAAACTATTTAAAATAAGCTGTGCTTATTAATAAATCATGGGTACGCAATAGGATCTCATTCCCACACCTTACTAAATCGTGGCCACACATTAGGAACTCATTCCCATGCCTTACTAAATTGTGGCCACATATTAAGATCTCGTTCCCTTGCCTTACTAGATCATGACCACACATTACGATCTCATTCCCACTCCTTACTAAATCATGACCACACATTAGGATCTCTTTCCCACACATTACTAAATCGTGACCACACATTAGGATCTCGTTCCCATGCATTACTAAGTCATGGCCACACATTAGGATCTTGTTCCCATGCTTTACTAAATTTGGCCACACATAAGGATATCGTTCCCACCCCTTATTAAATTGTGGCCATACATTAGGATCTCGTCCCCACTCCTTAATAATTGTGGCCACACATTAGGATCTCGTTCCTACGCCTTGCTAAATCTTTTGTTCTAAATGAAATGTCACATCTGAAATTTGTTCTACATTCTATTGTGAATAAAATGTGGATCTATAAGATTTACAAGCTTACATTCTGTTTTCATTTACATTGTATTTATTTTACACAGCGTCCAAACTTTCAGAATTGCGGTTGCACCTTTTTAAACTGAAAATCATGAATGGAAATAGCAAGCAAGCAAAGTTTACTTATATAGCGCTTTTTCCAAGAGGTGTTGTCACAAAGCAGCTTTACAGAACAATCAGTATGATAGAAAGAATAAGAAAAGAAAATCCGAGCCCCCATGAGCGTCGCCAGTGGCGACAGTGGCAAGGAAAAACTCCCTTAGAGCAAGAGGAAGAAACCTTGAGAGGAACCAAGACTCAAAAGGGGAACCCATCCTCCTCTGGTTGACACCGGATGGCAAACATTTTTAATATAAAGTATTATAGTAGAAAGCAGGGAAAACAGGTGGGCAGTGGTTAATTTGATTAGTCTATGATTATTCAGTGGCAGCAGCAGCATCTGAGGGTGAGGACTGCACAGTGTTGTACAGCAAGAAGCTCAGTGGTGGTCAAGCTGGTCTAGAAGACTGGTGAGCAGTGGCAGCCGATCTGAACAGCATCAGACGCACAGGATGGGCAGCTGATCAACACGGCAAAGAAAGGAGTGAAGAGCACACAGAGTTAGTTCTGTAATGAGTGACTGATCACAGATTACAGTGTTAACAGACAGCAGAGCCTTCAGCAGGTCTAGATCTGACAGGGTAAACGAATTACCAAAGGCTCGACTATACAAGTTGATGTAGTATAGGTGTTAAGTTAGACAGTTTGTATCTAGCTGCTTTTGGACCAAGAAGCAGGACCTCTGTTTTATGTGAGTTAAGTTAGAGAAGGTTACTCGAGATCCAGTCTTTTATGTCTTTTATATGTTCCTCAATCTTGCTTAGTTTAACTTTATCACCCAGTTTGCTTGATATATATAACTGATTGTCATCGGCATAGCAGTGGTAATTTATGCCATGTTTACTGATAATGGTGCCCAATGGTATATATATATATTGTGAATAATACAGGTCCTAAAACAGAGCCTTGTGTAACACCATACTTTAGTTTGCAAGGACAGATGATTCACCGTTTACATTAACAAATTAATAGCAATCAGTGAGGTAGGTCCTGAACCAGGAAAGAGCTATTCCTGTTACCCCTACAAGGTAAAAAATTTAGAATTTTTACTAGTGCTGTTTCTGTACCATGATGTGGCCTAAAACCAGACTGAAATTTTTCATGAATATGATTCCTATACAAATAGGAACTTAATTGTTTTGGTACCGCTTTTTCCATGATCTTAGATATAAAGGGGAGATTCAAGATAGGTCTATAATTTAATAGTTCGCAGGGATCGAGGTTAGCTTTCTTAGTCAGTGGTCTAATTACTGCTAGTTTAGCAGATCTAACATAAAAGTAACAATGTGGCGGAAGTAACAATTTTAACTAGTTCATTTTCTTGAAGTAAGGTAGACGATTCCAGCCTCTCTGCAGTGATCGTAATATTCTCAGGATCTAGACTGGCATTATAAGATAGCAGGTTTGCAGAGTTTAACTGTGTGTTTCTGAATTTTCAGCCTAATTTTTTTCAATTTTATCACTAAAGAAATTGATAAATTCATTGCTGCTATAGGCTAATGGCATCTGGGGTTCAGTGATTGTGTTTTTCTTTGTTATTTTAGAAATGGTGCTAAACAGTAGTCTAGGATTATTCTTATTGTTTTCTATGAGAGAGGAGAGAGAGCTCTTCTGTAGTCTATAAGGCTCTCCTTCCAGGTGGACTGGAACACTTCTAGTTTAGTCAGGCACCATTTTCGCTCTAGTTGTCTGGCTTGTAAAGCTGTGAATGTAAATGTAAAACTAATACCATTTACATTTATCATTAGTTTAAAATAAGCCCCTTCTCAACCCAACTGCTTTCAGATTGTGCCGCTTTCTCACTCAGAAAACATCACAGTGCATCCAATAATAACAGCAGCATGGAGCTTGTCTTATATAGTGATAGAGAACTTAGTGGCACGTATGAACACGCTCACGAGCCGAATACTCTGAGGGCACTCAAGACATATGCTGAGCAGCTTCCTCAAGGTGGGACTGTAAAGTCATGTTTTTAAGTAACATGATTGCATCCGCCAAGACGTGTAATATGTGCTCTGTGTGTCCGGCCGCATCCCTGTTTGGCGGAACTATCTCTGGGAGATGTTCTGCTACTTCCTGTCAATTCCGGCTTGTGGCTCGTGTAAATATCTCAAAGGCTGTAATCATCTTTCCATGGCAAGCATGTGCGTGTGTGTGTGCTGGGACGTGACCTCATACATACCATAATTTCCCAACACAAAGGAGCTGAGAGGAAGTCAGGGCCTATAGAAGGATCCATTAAACACCCGAGGAGCTTACTCACCGGCAGACGGGTACATTTATCAGCCACTTCCTTCTCATGAACACAGGTCACCAGAAAAGATGTCGAGACAATGAAGGAGAGCAAACAGAGAGACAGAGTGAGGGAACAGAGCACGATTCATTTGTCACAAGATTTTACTTCATTTTTGATTTGACCACTTTTGGTTGGTTTTAGCCATTGTTTTTACTTTTATCGCTACTTTTTATTAGTATTTTTATTAGTATTTTTTAATTATTGTCGGTTTATTGTGACATCTACTTCGTTTGTTTCATTAAATTATGTTTTTATTTATTTTATCCTAATCTGCTCTGTTACTTGATAAGTCGTTTTGTTGTCATTTTAATCGTGTCACGCTTTCTACCGAGGACGCCTCCTCCACCTGTTCCTTCTTCCTCCAAACGCTTGAGTCCTTGAATGGCCCAGAGGACTCCAACTCCCATGAATCAGTGGGAGACTCTTACTTCATCGCCATCAACCAATGAACATTCATTTCAGCGTTCAGCCTTGCCACAGTTCTAAACTGTCACACCTGTTTTTCATTACACGTCATTAGTCAGTTAGTATATAAAGCCCAGGCTTTAGCCTAGAACTTTGTGAAGTATTGTCAGTACCTTTTGTTGCATGCTGAGCATGTTTATTTGTGTATGACCCGCTGTTTTTGTCAGTGCCCTTTTTGGTTTGTTTGCTGGATATTGTATGAGATTTTGGTTTTTGGCTACTTTCTGGATGTCCTGGTTTTTTTTGGTTCTCTTGCTCTCTGATTCTGACCCTCACCTGTTCTGGCTATACCCTTTGTACCTTCGTCAAAACCTCAAGTGAACATCAGCCTTGTCCTTTTATCTGCGAGTATCTGATCTGTGTTAACAAATTGTTTATTGATTTAGGTTTATTGGTACCTTCTTATTAAATTTTACTCATGATTTGTTTGATATTAGCATTTGGGTTTTTATTTATTTTTACTGCACAACTTCTCAATCCCTGTTTCCTGTGTTACTCGGCTACATTGTAAATGAGCATGTCTCTCTTTGTATTCCTGTTGAGTTTAAATAAAGGTTGGTTGGTTGATTTTAGCAGTTGTTGCATTCATGTCAGTCAAAAGATCTGAAACAGGGATTATAGTTCTTTGGTTTGGGAGTCACATAAGTTGTGGTGTTCTCGTCAGTAAACATTGCTAAACAGAGGAGGAAAGTGTGTGAATCAGATGTATATTTTGCCTCAAGTACTAAAAGCATCAGTGTTTATTTCAACAGCCAGGAGATCAGAATTAGATGGAGTTATAGAATTATGATTCATAGATCTTTTCCTCTCCTCTTACCTTGTTTGTTTTTGTAAGTTATCAGGACGTTGGGTTATACATATGCCTCATCTATTAATACCCATCTGCCTTAATCTACGGAGCCCTGCTGGTGACATTCCACATAAATAAAAAGAATGCGTGGCCATGCCTTATTAAGACGTGGGAAGAAGATCCTTATGCATGGCCATGACTTAGTAAGTCATAGGAATGAGAATTAAGTCATGGCCATGAATTAGTAAGGTGTGGGAGTGAAATCATGCCTTCCTAAGCAGTGGCCAAGCAAGTGTTCCCACACCTTACTGAATTATGGCCACACATTATCATCTCGTTCCCATGCCTTAGCTAAATTGTGGACACACAGTAGGATCTCATTTCCACCTTTTACTGAATTGTGGCCACACATTAGAATCTCGTTCTCATGCCTTATTGAATCGTGGCCACACCTTCTCGCTCCCACGCCTTATTAAATCATTAGGATCTCATTCACATGCCTTACTAACTCGTTACCACGTTAGGATGTCATGATGGACCCCTTCAGGACACTATTTGGGTAGTGGATCATTCTCAGCACTGCAGTAACACTGAAGTGGTGGTGGTGGTGTGTTAGTTTGTGTTGCGCTGGTCTGAGTGGATCAGACACAGCAGTGCTGCTGGAGTTTTTAAATACCTCCGTGTCACTGCTGGGCTGAGAATAGTCCACCAACCAAAAATATCCAGCCAACAGCATCCTGTGGGTAGCATCCTATGAGCACTGATGAAGGACTTATGGATGACCAGCACAAACAGTGCAGCAGCAGATGAGCTATCATCTCTGACTTTACATCTACAAGGTGGACTGACAAGGTAGCAGTGCTGAATAGAGTGCGCCTGCTCCACTCATACCAGCACAACACACACTTACATGCCACCACTATGTCAGGGACATTTTCTTGCATAAGTGCAAACCCTTGGGTAATCGTGGTGATGTATTGGCTAATAGGTCCTGTAACCTCTTTGGTTTCTGGGAATAGTCAGCTTTGGCGTGATTTCTCTTATTGCAAGAGAGTCTTTCATGGAGAAAGAAGTCATGCTGTCAGTAAACGTTTGCAGAAATCTGCCCTTCATTTGGACTCTGTTCCACACACAGCCAGAAAAAGATGCAGACTTGTTTATATGTGGAAAATTAAGATGGTAACAACATGAGAAGGTTTTCCATTCCAACTGTATTGTTCCATATAAAAGGCCCAACATAATCATTATCACCTCCTGTTAAGTTTTCTTTCTCTCTCTCTCTCTCTCTCTCTCTCTCTCTCTCTCTCTCTCTCTCTCTCAGAGTGAAGGATCTTGTACAGCAGGTGTCCGAGGCAGGTTGTGAGCTGGATGCCACGAGGGCAGAACGTGACAGAACGCAAGGAGAGTTGGTGAATGAGTGCCGTCGCCACTTGCGACTCAGGTAAGGAAACAAGGGAACAATACTCTCTCCTGGCCGGAAGAGAGAGAGAGAACAGAGAAAAAAAAGAAGAAAAGCAGGCAGGGAGGGCAGCAAAGCTCCCATTGGCTGGCGAGAGCATGTGTGGAGTCTCCACAGTAGCCGCCACAACCACAGCACGACAGGAAGAACGCTGCAGATGAGAAACAACTGTGTGTGGATAAAAGTGTGTGAAACTGAGAGCAGGAATAGAGAAGAGAAAAACAAGTGTTTCAGCTGACCTTGATTTCAGTTTATTGGACTTTTATAGTGCATCAGCAACAGAGCGGGATGTCCACGTTGTAGAGGGGTTTGAAAGCGCGAGGTGATGAATTTACGGGGTTCAAATGTGCACGCTATTTCCAAACTACTAAAAACAGGTCGGGTCAAAAGTCAGATACTGCCTTTAATTTATTTGGTTATTTCTTTGATTTATTGAGTTACTAATTTTTTCTGGAGATATATTTCCAAAGAGATTAAATGTGAGGCTTAAAATTGGGCTCCTAACAAGCACCTGCAAGATCTGGAAGACCACCAAACCTGTCTCCGTCAGATAAACAGCACTTAAATCTTTGAGAGAAGGAGGAGAAAATTAAGCTGCTTCAGGTCTGAGAATATGCACAGGTCTTTCTGTCCGTTCTTCCACTATGAGAAGACATTGCAGCGCTATGGGTCTGAAAGGATGTGCAGCTGTCAGGAAGGCCTTCCAGAGAAAAGGGAATAGGGAACAGAATGCATAATCAACAATAAATAAAACGACACACACACACACACACACACACACACACACACACACACACACACACACACACACACACACACAGAGCTCTACATTTCCAACAGCTAGCGAGGGGGGATTACAATGACCACAGCACAGAGTGGGGAAAGTCTCACTCCACAACTACGATATGCAACACAGGCAGCCTAGGAAGGCTGAAAATGTCCTTAGTCAGGGGGAGAATTTTCCTGCAGCTGAACACCACCAGTCCAGTCCAGGCAGCCTCATAGCTGCAGTGCAGCATCACCTGAGTGGCTGGCCCAGGCAGCCACGTAGCTGCAATGTAGTCGCTTAGGCAGGCGGCCCGAGTGGTCTCGTAATCGGGGCATAGTGCTGCTTATGCAGCCGAAGACTGCCGGTCCAGGCAGCCCCAAAGCTGCACTGCAGCGTCACTGATGCTGAAGGCCATGCTGTAGCTGTTATGTAGCATCACCCAAACAACAAGTCCAAGAAGTCTGTGAGCCACTGGTGTAAAGCGGCAGCCATATTGCGCCAGTATACTTGCAATGGAACGAACACACACACGTCCTGCTTTATTACAGCCTCTGTAAATAGACAACTTGCCCATCAGAGGAGCTGCTGGTGCTTTCAGAACCATGGACTGTTCGTCCTGGAGTGTAGACTTCCACATCACTGAATGTGTTTGGGAACTGAAAGTACTAAAGACTGAACATTGGAGATGTGTGCAGATTTCTTTGAAAGACGGAAAGCAAGTGTCCTGGGGAGAATGGAAGCTCTAACAAAGGCAAAGAGTGGAGACATAAATACGAAAATATTTCAGTTCTATTACGTTTTTGATGCTTCTGTGTCATTCTTCTGTGTACACTGCAAAAAATGATATCTCAACATCATAAATGCATTCAATATGTCTAATATTTGAATAACTGTTGTAAGAATATTGTGAGATGATTTTAATTGTTTTTATAAAATGTTTTTGTCTTATAAAAGTGTTGTATTCCACTGGCAGATCATTTACTTGTTCTAAGCATTGTTTGTTGAAATGGGCAAAATGATCATTATTTCTCGAGAAATTAAAACAATCTGCCAGTGGAATAAGACACAATGTATAGAGACAGGTGGAATAATGTTGTATCACAACAGTCTCATTGTGATGGCTATCAACTACGTTTAAGATGTTTACACTGGCAAGATATTATTGTTTGCATTGTATTCATATGCCTTCAATATATAGTGATAGTATTGATGGAGACTGATTGAGAGAACTTGGACGGGAGAAAACTCTGGCTTTTGCTTGGAGCTGGAAGGTTGGAAGGGGTTGTGGAAACTTCATTGCAGGACAGGGAAAGTAGAAATGGGAAGCTATAGAGCGTTAGATTGTAAGGAGGAGGGGTTTCAGGCATGGGCTGCCCCCCAAATTTCAGTTATTCCATAACTCCATTAAATGCTCTCTGTCTTTTGCACAGTGCTGTATATCACATTGATACAGTTCTTTCAGGTTACTCACTTTTGGCAATAATTGTGCTGATCTAAGGTGGGATAAACAGCCATTGGAGGGGTTTGTGTGTGTGTGTGTCGTGAGGTAGGGCCAGCGTCACCACACACTTCTCATTTTGAAGCAGAAAGGGTTTTTCCATCCATCCTCATCTTCTTCCTCATTAATATTTTTGCCACTTGTGTTTCTCTCTTTCTCTCTCTCTCTCTCTCATATTCCCCAGGGTTCTGTAGAAGTTTTGATTTATGGTGTCTGAGCCTGGCGTGACACATCCGCATTCATGCAGTAAGGGGAAAAATATTCAGCCAATTTTCCTTTTGTTATTTAATATACTTACAGCTAAGGCTGAAAGATTCATTGTTTTTGTTTTGAAATCTCAGTTTAAAAGAGTGCATAAGATTTTTAAATTTTGGCCTATATTATCAACAACACTGGCTTAAGTTTTAGGCAGAAAAACTTTTACTTAATGACATGAAACTTGTGAACTGCCTGTAGATAAATTGGACCAATCAGAGATCAGAATCAACCAAACATCCTTGTGCTGTGTACATGGCAACACAGCCACAACTAACTGGTGGTTTTGTGCACTCTGCCCAGCCTCAAGCCAGAAAAAAGTGAATATTCTTGGCCTAAAAGACAAGTCTGGACTTTAATTTAAATCGCAGTCTTAATATTGTTTAGAAAAATTACAGTCAGATATTTTCTTCCCAACATTCACCCTTTTCCAATACATATATTTATTTCAAATGTCCATGCCTAATGATTTTTGACTAAATTTTCGCAAATAAAGTATGTATTCATAAGCATAAACTAAGATATGTTTTAAAAATAAGATTGGGAAAATGTATTCTGACACCACACATGAATAACATTAGTACTTTGTTGCAAAGCTGTTGTTGGCAGTTCTGGCTTTGGGACGTCTACAGTAAGAAGTAATTCGCTTTTTTTTTGCAGCATTATGGTTCAGTTTTGGCCCGTTCCTCGTGATAAACACTAAGGCAGGGGTTGGCAACCCAAATGTTAAGAAGAGCCATTTGTCCTTTCAACAAAACACATCATTCATTTTGTTGAAGCAATGTTTCACCATCTTGGTTGTAAATACATCTCAGTATGTGTTAATGTCCTAGTATAGGCTAAAAGATATGATGTAAATGAAAACGCAGACTTACTTTGCTCTGCTTTAAGCTTTAGCTCAGCTGTAGCCGCTTTTCTCGCATCTCCGGCAGGAAACTTTTTTCTCAAAAGTAGAAGAGTTTTGTGTAAAATGTCTCTTAACGTTTGATTTTTTTACAAGGCTGAAGTCGCTTCTCGTTCACCAGCTTCTTGCTTGAATTTTCCCGTTCCACCTTAAATGGTGCCTGACGTGCCTCAATATAACTGCTGCACTGTTTAAGGTGGAATGTAAAAATTTGAACAAGAAGTTGGAGAATGAGAATCTGCTTTTTAGTGTTTGACAGTTTCTTGTCCCTGATTAAACATATCAGGAAACCAGCAGGAGTGATTATAAATGCATATAGGTCAGTTCGTCTCCAGATGATTGATGTTCATCTTGAATCTTCTCTTTGCCTTTTCGTTAGCTACTAGCTAGGCAATTTTTGTTATCTGTGTTGCTATGGTGACCAGCAGTCTGCATGCCAGTCTTCAAGGTTAAAGGGTGAATTAGCAGTTCTACATTAACTCCAGTGTGTTGAACGATCAGCAGAGCTTTATTTTACTGCAGAGGAGGATTATTTTATTATTACCTACAAATCAAATTCTGCTGTGGAGCCACAACAGGACAGTAAAAAAGTTGCATGTTGCCGAACCCTGGGCTAAGGGTTCTTTCACAAGGTGATGACTTTGCTATTTCAGTCCTCCATACGTTTTCAGTAGGATTCTAGTCAGGAGATAGTCAGACTAGGCCATTGATACTCCTTTACCTTCTTTGTTGAATTTAGTTATTTTGAGATGTATAACTTGGTTATTTTGGCCTGTGCTTGGAGCTTCTTCCCAAATTCAGTTATAGCATTAAATCTTTCTCTAGTATCTCCCAGGTGCATCGCTCCATTCATGTTTCCTCCAGTTGTGTGTAATGCCCTAGTGTCATTTACAGGGAAGCAGCCCCATATCATGATACTCCCACCGCCATGCTTTACTGTAGGTGTCATGTTCTTGGGATCAAACATGCAACTCTTCTTTCTCCAACAGGACAAGCTGAACTTAGAGCAGAAAACATTCCAAAAGAGTTCAGATTTGTCTAAAAGCTTTAGAAGGAGTTAAGTCAAAATAGTCCCTAAAAATTCAGAACTGTTTTACCGTTTTCAGCGTCACATTTCATCATTGTAGATTGCTATGTTTGTGTCTCAGATGTTGCAACCGTGTAGAAGTCTAAGTTGTAAAGGTTCACTATCACAGTCCCATTTCACATCAAACCACTCTGACTAAGTGTGTTTACATCTCAGTGCCTGAATTAAGCAGGAGATAAATCAGTGAGTCCAGACTGGTTAGTTTGACCCCTGCGTTCGAGGTCTGTGTGCAGTAATGCGAGCCGTTCTGCTGATGAGGGATTGCTATTGTGGAGGGTGTTGTTGTGTCCATCTCTCGTGGTGAAGCAGAATGATGAGAGATGTTTGGGTAGGGAAGGAGTTCAGTGCGCTCTGACCCTGTTCAGCGTCAAAAAGCGTCCCAGCAAAAACACAATGTTCCATGTTCCCACTTCACTGCTGAATGGGTGGAGGCAGCAATGTTTCATGAAGGTTAAAGTGCCTCTCTCTCTCGCTCTCTCTGTCTGTCTGTCTCTCTCTCTGTCTCTTTCTCACTCTCGCTCGCTCTCTGTCTCTCTCTCTCTCTTGCTCTCTTTCTTTCTGTCTCTCTCTGTCTCTCACTCTCTCTCTCACACTCTGTCTCTATCTCTCTCTGTCTCTCTCTCTGACTGTCTCTCTCTCTCTCTCTCTCTCTGTTTCTTTCTCACTTTCGCTCTCTCGCTCTCTTTCTGTCTGTCTGTCTCTCTCTATCTCTCCTTCTCTCTCTCTCTCTCTCTCTCTCACTCACTCGCTCGCTCGCTCTCTCTCTCTCTCTGTCTGTCTCTCTGTCTCTTTCTCACTCTCTCGCGCTCTCTCTTTCTGTCTCGCTTGCTCGCTCTCTTTCTGTCTCTCTGTCTGTCTCTCGCTCTGTCTCGCCCTCTCTTGCTCTCTCTCTCTCTCTGTCTGTGTCTCTCTGTCTCTCACCCTCTCTCTTTCTGTCTCTCTGTCTCGCTCGCTCGCTTGCTCGCTCTCTTTCTGTCTCTCTCTCACTCTCTCTGTCTTTCTCTCACTCACTCTCTCGCACTCTCTCTCTCTCGCTCTCTCTGTCTCTTTCTCACTCACTCTCGCTTGCGCTCTCTGTCTCTGTCTCTCTCTCTTTCTGTCTCTCTCTCTCTCTGTATCTCGCTCGCTCACTCTCTTTGTCTCTCTCTCTGTCTCTCTGTCTTTCTCTCTGTCTCTTTCTCTCTCTCTCTGTCTCTCTCACTCACTCTCTCTCTCGGTCTCTTTCTTACTCACTCTTGCTTTCTCTCTCTGTCTCTCTTGCTCTCTTTCTGCCTCTCTCGCTCACTTGCTCGCTCTCTTTCTGTCTCTATTTCTCTCTCTCTCTCTCTGTCTCTCTGTCTCTCTCTCTCTCTGTCTTTCTCTTTGTATCTCTCTCTGTCTGTCTCTCTCGCTCGCTCACGCTCTCTCTGTCTCTCAATTCAATTCAGTAAGCTTTATTGGCATGACCATAGTCAGATACAGTATTGCCAAAGCATCATCAAAAACAACACAGATTAACTTTCTGAACATTAAACAATTAAAATAATAATTATAATAACAATTAAATGTAAAATTTGTTAGTGATACTGTAACACAATCATACAAAGATATAATATATACATTAAATGTTTACAAATAAAAGATATTTACAATCAGGGCAACTGGTGTGTGTGTGTGTGTGTGTGTGTGTGTATGTTGTGTTTGGGTGGGTCACTCACTGTCTCTCATGTTGTGGCAGGCTGTAACGTACCGTGCTGCCAGGGTGCTGCTGTCTCTCTGTTCTCCTAGCAGGAGGGGCAGTGTGAGGTCAGCAGAGAGACGCTTAAACTGGGGGTGAATTTTCTCAAACTGTTTAAAGTAAATTTCCCACAGCTCTTTGAATTTCTCACACTCTGTGAGGAAGTGCAGCTCTGTTTCTACAGCATTGCTGCTGCACAACTGACACACTCTCTGCTCTTTAGGCAGCCAGGACTGTCTATAGCGGCCGGTCTGCACGGCCAGGCTGTGTTCACTGAGTCTGTACCTCGTCAGCGTGGTTCTGTGTTTGAGGTCAGTGACTGTGCTCAGGTACTCCGCTACAGTGTACTGACGTTTTAGGGCCAGATATCACTGCATTCTGCTCTGTGCTTGTGTCTGTGTGTTCCAGTGGGTGATGTAGTTTTGTTTTTGAAGTGTTAAAATTTGGTTTGGTCTGATTGTTTGTACTACAGACTGGTCCTTACGTGTAACAGTGTTAGTGTGTGTTAGTGAACTCAGCGTCAGGACCAGCTGTGTGAGGGAACTCTTTTCTTTGCTCAGCTCTTGGCATTGCAGGGCTTTATGGTGATAGGAGTGGGGGTCACTGTTTTGTAGGTGTAGCCAATATTTAATAATTCTTTTTTGAATTTTGAGTAATAGGGGGTATTGTCCTAATTCAGCTCTGCAGGCGTTGTCTGTTGCTTTTCGGTGCACTTGTAGGATATTTTTACAGAATTCGCTGTGCATCATTTCTGTGGGATGTTTCTCCCATTGGTCAAAATTATGATTTGAGAGTGTCCCCCATACCTCACTACCATATAGGAGAATGGGTTCTATAATTGATTGGAATAATTTGTGTCCCTAGTGTGAAGCAGGAAGTGCTTCCCTGAGATCTGGATCTCTTTTGGAAAATTATAGTTTTGGTCTTGTTTAGGTTCACTGCCAGGGCCCAGGTCTGGCAGTACTGCTCCAGCAGGTCCAGGTTCTGCTGTAGGCCCTGCTCTGTGGGGGACAGCAGAACCAGGTCGTCTGCGTAGAGCAGGAACTTGATTTCTGAGTCGTGCAGAGTGAGACCGGGTGCTGCAGAGCGCTCTAAGGCTGTGGCCAATTCGTTAATGTAAATGTTAAACAGTGTTGGGCTTAAGCAGCAGCCCTGTCTCACTCCACGCTCCTGAGAAAAGAACTCTGTTTGTTTGTTGCAAATCTTTATGCTGCACTTATTATTTGTATACATAGATTTAATAATGTGATATGTTTTACCCCCTACACCGCTTTCAAGAACTTTGTAAAATAGGCCGTTGTGCCAAATGGTATCAAAAGCTTTTTTGAAATCAATAAAACATGCAAAGATTTTATTTTGGTTCTGTTTCACATGTAGGTCAATTAGGGTGTGTAGGGTGTAAATATGATCTGCTGTTCTGTGATTTGGGATGAATCCAATCTGACTTTTACTCAAGACACTGTGTTTCATAAGGAAGTCTATAAGTCTTGAATTAATAATACTGCACAGCACCTTCCCCAGACTACTGTTCACACAGATGCCTCGGTAATTGTTATGGTCGAATTTGTCTCCACTTTTGAAGATGGGAGTTATAAGACCTTGACTCCAGATGTCAGGGAAGTAACCTACCCTCAGAATCATATTGAACAGTTTAAGAATGGCCAATTGGAACTTTTTACTTGTAGATTTGATCATTTCATTTAAAATGCCATCCGCATGATTTTTTTAGATTTTAGGGTTGATAATTTGTTTTGAAATTCCTGTTCAGTAACGGGGGAGTCCAGGGGATTCTGGAAGTTTTTTATTACCAATTCTAAAGTACGTCTCTCTCTCTCTCTCTGTCTCCTTCTCACTCTCTGTCTCTCAGTCTCCTTCTCACTCTCTCTCTCGCTCACTCTGTCTGTCTCTCTCTCTCTCTCTCTCTCTCTCTCTCTCTCTCTCTCTCTCTCTCTCTCTCTCTCTCTCTCTCTCTCTCTCTCTCTCTCTATCATGTTTTCTTTCTTTTTATTTTCTCACTTTATCCCCCCCACCCCACCCTTTGGGTTCCTGTCAGTGAGTTGAGCGGGAGAAATCACGGCTTTGGTGGCTTATCTAAAGCACTTTGACCATTACAAGAGCGTGATCAGTATATATGTGTGTGTGAGAGAGAGAGAGAGAGAGAGAGAGAGACTATGAGCTGTTTTTAGAGCTCTGGATCTGATAAATGAGAGTTGAGTCCTTAAACTCACCCCCCCCCCCCCCCCCCCCCCCCCCCCCCCCCACCCCCGGTCGACTGATGTTCTCCGTTCCTCTGAAGATGGTAAAGTGCACTCCAGAGTACACACCGTTTTAAGTACACACTCTTTTAAGTACACACTCTTCAGAGCACACGCTCTTTAAAGTACACACTCTTTCAAGCAGACGTTCTCTAAAGTAGCTTCACATCACACAAATCACGCTATGATGAAACAGAGGTCACTCCCTAACTCCAGCCTGCGTCTGCAGCGTCTCCTTAACGCTTCTTTTCATGCAGTGAGTTTACTGAACGAGTGTGATGCGCTGAAAAAATGCTGCATTACGTTTATTTGATTTCAGCATAAACAATTTCCGCATTATTTTATTAAAAATAGTTCAGTGGTTGAGATGTGAACAAAGTCATTTAGAGTGGTTTGAAGTAAAATGGCTCCTTTTTAGAGAAACTTAAGGACTCTTTCTTTACAGTGGTGGAGAGAGGAGCCAGGGGTCAAGTCTGCAAAGCAAATCAGAGGTGGATTATTGACCAGGCCTTCAGGGACAGTTTCCAGGGCCCTGCCAGGGACTTTGGGGGCTTAGGACCAAACGGCTTAAGATGGCTCATAAACATTGAATGGTCCATTGTAGATGTCAACATTTAGATGAACTTATGTCCATTTACAAATTACTTAATAAATAAAAAATAAATGAGCAGTGTTAGGTCTGTTTACAATGGCATTTTAGAGCCACTTTAAAAATAAATAAATAAATAAATCGATTAATTACTTAATAAAAAAAGAAGGCAATAGAATTCAAGAATAAAGTTGAAATATTTCAACATCCATCCATCCATTTTCTAAGCCGCTTCTCCGTCAGGGTCGCGGGGGGATGCTGGAGCCTATCCCAGCAGTCTTTGGGCGAAAGGCAGGATACACCCTGGACAGGTCGCCAGTCCATCGCAGGGCAGACAGACAGACACAGACTCACACCTAGGGGCAATTTAGAATGTCCAATTGGCCTGACTGCATGTCTTTTGGACTGTGGGAGGAAACCGGAGAACCCGGAGGAAACCCACGCAGACACGGGGAGAACATGCAAACTCCACACAGAGAGGACCCTGGTTGCCCGGCCGGGGAATCGAACCCAGGCCCTCCTCACTGTGAGGCGACAGCGCTACCCACCACAACACCGTGCCGTGAATATTTCAACAATAAAGTCATATTTTTGGGGTGAAATTGTAATATTTTTTTAATTCAATAAAGCAGCAATTTTTAGGATACAATTGTAATATTTTGAGAATAAAATCATATTTCAACAATGAAGTGGTATTGTTTTAGGATAAAATCTTAATAATTTGAGAATAAAGTTGTAATATTTCAACAATAAATTTGTGTCTTTTCAGGATAGAATCATAATATTTTGGGGAAAAATGTCATAATTTTAGTATAAAATCATAATATTTTGAGAATAAAGCCATAATACTTCAACAATAAAGTGGTATTTTGTAGGATAAAATCTTAACATTTTGAGAATAAATTTGTAATATTTCAACAATAAGGTCATATTCAGGCATAAGGCTACTTCTGTTTTTCATTACTACTCTGTTCAGCTTGAAAGAAAGAGAGAACACATTTTTTTTCTTTAAATTTTACGCAAAAGCTGCCATGATTAAGACACTATATGACGTTGCACATTAGTAAAGCTTATTTTGTTCATTTGAAAGCAACAAAAAAAACCAAAACAAACAAATTTCCAGTTTTGCATCATGTAGACACAGATATGAGATATTTAATCTAATTTCCGGGTGTTTATTTGTTTATTTTAAATGCCATTTTAAGTTGGGGGGCCTCCAAAGACTCTTGCGCCTGGGAGCGTTGCACTATTAGACCATGAACCGTCCGTCCTACAGATCCAGCCATTTGAACCTACACATCTTCTGAGTTTTTATATGCCGTATTGATAAAGATGAATAAGCACTAAATCTGAAAGAATATTTTACTATAGGGATTATTTTGCCTACTTCTTTTCTAAGGATGTGTTCCAAATACGCATTTTAGGCCCAATTCAAAAAACAAGCTTTAAGAGGCGTTAAGTGCTTCGGATGTCTGGTTCTCATCACCACCACTGAAATTCTGTGTCAGGAAGTTTCTCCAGAACAGAAGCATTTCACATCAAACCAATCTGAATGACTTTGTTCACATCTTATCTATTTCATTTTGTCTGAGTTTTGAAAAATGGAATTCCCCTTTAATTGAATTGGGTTGTATTATATTATATGAACACTTTCAATTGACTGACTTTTGGCAAAAAGGTCTTATAAATTGAATGCATCACTGTTTGCAGTGTGAGAGCGTTTGTGTCTGATGCGTTTGGTTTGTTGTGTGTGTGTTTGTGTAGTGCTATACTTGTGAGGACTCTGTCCTCACTATGATATGATAAGATAAGGCTTTATTGCCATTCGCAACACATGTGGTACATGAGGTGGAACGAAATAGTGTACTCCAGGTCCCAGTTAACTCCCAAAAGTAACAATATGATAGAACTATATGAAATTTCTCCTCAAGTGAGGACATTTTACTGTCCTCACTTGAGCATGTGGTACTTTCACCACAAATAATTTTTTATTTGCAAACTAAAAGAGCAGAGATATTGCCCTTTGGATACTGAGATTAAGGTTAGGTTTAGGTTTAGGTGTAGTGTTATTTAGCTACATCCATCCATCCACCCATTTTCTAAGCCGCTTCTCCATCAGGGTTGTGGGGTTATTTAGCTACAGTAAAACAAAAAATAATAGAAGTCTATGGAGGTCCTCATATGTATAGCAAGACAAATGTGTGTGTGTGTGTGTGTGTGTGTCTGTGTCCCACATGTGCAGCATAATGTACGTGCAGCGTGTCTTCTCAGGCTTACTGTAGCGTGAGGCCTGTTTTTTTTTTTCTTCAGAAGTCAAAAGGGTCACAGCTGATTATAGACTACGCCCCAGCAGTCCAGAGAAAAGAGCGGGCGAGAGAGGCATAGAACGAGAGGGAGGGAGAGAGAGAGAACAAGACAAAGCTGCTTCTTTCAGCAAAGAGCAATCAGTCTGTGATGAAGAGCACGGAGGAGGAAGATGACGATGAACAAGATGAAGGTGAATAACGAGGACGCATTTGATGAGGGATGAGGTCATGTTTCTGGGGCGGGCTGCGCAGCATGCTGGGAGTTCTGGTAGAAGCAGGTCAGCAGCGGAGCAGACGCACGCATGAAAGCAGGACATGTGCTGCCCAGACACACTTCAGACAGAGAGAGAGAGGGGAGAAGAAAGGGGAGAGGAAGGGTGGGTGGAGAAAGGAAAGTGAGAAAATGAAGAGCAAAGGAAAGAGAGAAACAGGGCAAAAAGAAGACGGAGAGCGAGAAAGCAGGAGAGACGAGAGGACGGAGGGAATGTTGCAGGAAGAGCAGCATGAGAGAAAGTTCAGGAAATGCTGCTGTAAGTAGGTCCAGCCTGAAGTAGTGACTGTGTAAGTGGGTTGCTCTTGGGTCAGAGGACAGGCCTACAAAACAGCTCAGCTCAGCAAACTGTCAGAACAACACAACAATAATAGCAATCTTAATAATAAATATGAATGCAAGTGGCAATTCAGGGGTCCAAGCATTTATTTACGATTCTTTATTACAGCTCCCCCTGAAGGTGGATATAGCCCATCATTAGCATGCTTTTTCAGGTGTAAATCCTAGGAATTGTTCACAATGTGAACGCATGCATTTTTCAAATGCTAATTTGTAGAAAGACAATAAAAAATAAGGCTGGGAGAGTAAAAAACCTAGCACCTGGTTCCTCCAAGTGATGTGAAGCACTACCACATCTTTTCTAAAGCAGGTTTTACATGGGTAAACTTGCTTGCAGCTTTAGTTGCTTGAAACCTAGATTAAACTAAAGTGCACTTCAAGTTGCATAAAGAATAGGTCCTGCAACTCGTTTGAAAATCAGCAGCAACAGTTGCTGGCAGCTGAACTTTGTGAAGCAGGTTTCGATCAAAACTCCAAACATGCAACACATGATGTCGACCCACATAATTTTGAACAACTAATTGGGGACCCTTTCATTTTGGACTAGCTCAGGAGCGCCCCCTACTGCCTGACAAACCCAGAGGACATTGGCACGGTCACAAATTCATAATTTCCAGGGCAGCATTCCAGTATTGGTCACATACCTTGTACAGTGAGGCATGTAGTGCTGATGGGAGGTCATCCTAGACCCCCATCAGTTATGGACTGGCCATTGGCTGTGGCATCACATACAGGAGTGTAATTTAGCCTGCTAATTTAGCCTAATTTAGACTGCTAGCTATCTAAATCTGTCCATGTATTCACTCCTCAAGCCAAAATCAGCAAAAATAGGATTCCAACATAACATAACACCATATTTGTGTGTGTAAAACCATGTGTAATGGTTTGCCTTGTTTTAATCATTTTCAGCCACTGAAACATATTAAAGAGTCAACTCTGATGATACAGAATGTACATCAATGTAAATATGTTACATAAGATTGAATTGCTGATTGAATGTGAGTAAAATGTAGAGCAAAACAACAATGACTCCAGTCTTTGGAAGATGAATCTGCTGCTGGCCACTCAGTTTCAGCAACTTATTTCCATCTGATTTGCCTCATTCTCTCATTGGAGACACATGGATCATGATGCCAGTGTCAGTCCACCAAGCTTCCCGCTCCAGTCCCTGAATGACCTGCAGCTCATCCACAGTTACGTTCCATTTTTGTTCTCCAGTCCTCGGTTACCTGCTTGAGTCATCTGCTCCGTACATTTACCGTCTACTGACCACGCAGAGATAAAAGTGTAAGAACAGTTCAGTCATCCACCCACAGCCTCTTTCTCTCATGCTCTCTCTATCTCTCTCTCTATCTCCTCTCTCCTCTTACCTCTCTCTCTCTCTCTCTCTCTCTCTCTCTCTCTCTCTCTCTCTCTCTAACTCTCTCGTCTCTGACTCTCTCGTCTCTCTCTCTCTCTCTCTCTCTCTCTCTAACTCTCTTGTCTCTTACCCTCTTACCCTTCTCTCTGTCTCTTTCCTCTCTTACCTCTCTCTTTCTCTCTTGTGCTCTCCCCCTCTCTCTCTAACTCTCTCGTCTCTCTCTGACTCTCTCGTCTCTCTCTCTCTCTCTCTCTCTCACTCTCTTGTCTCTTACCCTTCTCTCTCTCTCTGTCTCTCTCCTCTTACCACTCTCTCGCATTCTCTCCTTCTCTCTCCCTCTTTTTCTCTCTCTCTTTCTCCTTCTCTCTCCTCTCTTACCTTTCTCTCTCTCTCTCTTGCGCTCTCCCCTCTCTCTATCTCCTTCTCTCTCTTCTTACCTCTCTCTCTCTCTCTCTCTCTCTCTCACTCTCTCTACTCTCTCTTCTTGTTCCCCTGTCTTTCTTTCTCTCCCTTTTTGTCATCTCTATCCTTACTCTTCCTTTCTTTCTTTCTTCCTTTCTTTCTTTCTCCCTCTTTTCCTTTTCTCTTTCTTCCTTCTTCTCTCTCTCTCTCTCTCTCTCTCTCTCTCTCTCTCTCTCTCTCTCTCTCTCTCTCTCTCATATCGAGCTCATTGCTCTCTGCTGTCCTGTTTGCTAGTCGTCATGGCACCCAGACCAGTGGATGAGTGTGTGTTTGTGTATATTTTGTTTATGGGGCGACGCGGATGGTGCTGGTTACGAGCATGTGTGAGAGTGTCTGTAGTGGGTGTGTGTGTGTGTGTGTGTGTGTGTGTGTGTGTGTGTGTGTGTGTGTGTGTGTGTGACTGAGCTGTGTAGATGTAACAGGGTTATTATGCTGGGATTTTTTTGGTCTTTGACCGGTCAGACTCTTCTTATCTGACACTGTCTGATGATGTAATGCACTGGTTTTGGAGAGGAGGCGGTTTGAGGCAGGAGCTCAGGGAGTCGTGCAGTTCTCTAACGTCTCACGCCGAGTGTGGCTCGTCCTCCCTGAGCTGCTCCCTCACACCCGCATAAACACGGCAGATCATTCTGACACAGGGTGGTGTTTTTCTTTGGTTAAAAATTAAGTAATATGGAACATACTGTGCTAGCACACGCTGAAATACGCACAAACCATTGTGTGTGCGTGAATGTTAGTACATGACACTTCAGAGCTGTGATGTGCCATTCATATTTTTTTTATTTAATACATTTTCCATAGGGAAATAAATTTTTTTTTTTTCTGCAAAGTTTTGAGCACAATTTGTATTTATTTACATTTGTGAGTTTAGCATATCATAAAAAGCCACATAATGTATATATATATATATATATATATATATATATATATATATATATAAACAAACTGCTGCTGCCGGAACAAAATCTCCTATCTCCAAAATGATACTTTTACAGGAGAGGGAAAAAACTAACATGCTTTTAATGTAAGTCAACAAAACCAGAATTAATTTTGGGTCAGTTCTTTCATGAAATGTACATATAATGTAAATGACAACAAGCATTTTCAAATTGTCAAAAACTGAAAAACAAGGTTTTCTTCCAACAGCAGTGGCGTGTGTGTGTGTGTATATATATATATATATATATATATATATATATATATATATATATATATACACACATACACTCACAGGCCTTTTACTATGCTAGTAAAAGGCTGGACCCCCTTTTGCCTTCAGAACTGCCTTAATTCTTCGTGACATACTTTCAACAAGGTGTTGGAAATGTTCCTCAGAGATTCTGGTTGGTTATTTGAGTTACTGTTGAATTCGCTCACTGGATGTTTTCTCTTTTTCGGACCGTTCTCTGTAAACCCTAGAGATGGTTGTGCGTGAAAATCCCAGTAGATCAGCAGTTTCTGAAATACTCAGATGAACCACGCCACGTTCAAAGTCCCTTAAATCCCCTTTCTTCCCCGTTCTGATGCTCGGTCTGCACTTCAGCAAGTTGTCTGGACCACCTCTACATACCTAAATACATTGACTTGCGGCCACGTGATTGGCTGATTAGCTATTTGTGTTAACAAGCAACTGAACCTAATAAAGTGTACCTAATAAAGTGGCCGATGAGTGTGTGTGTGTGCGCATATATATATATACACACAAAAAAACATTGTGTATGTGTGTGTGTGTGTGTATTCACAGTGCTACAGCAGAAAAGGGACAGCAAGACAGTCAAGAAAAGTAGAACCAAGAAAAGAATGAACAAGGTCATTGCAGAGCCACAAGCAAGCAGCTGCTTCTCTGTCTTGGCGATGCATTGTGTTAAATGTTGTTTCACACTCATTATCCTATGTGTGCGTCCCAAACACTCACGCTTACATCTACAAGCGTGAGACTCTTCTGAAGTTCAATAATAAGCAGCTGTTGAGCCATAGATTTCTCGCCTTGATTATGTCTGATGCAGCTGACTGGCGGAGCTCCCTCACAGGCGGTGTGAGGCAGGTAGACAGAGCTGCTATTTAGACTATATATCATCACCCCAAGAGACGTCTCTGTATCTCTGTCATGTTTGCTTGTTGCATATAACAATAGAATGCGAGAGGCAGTGTATTATCACTAAATTACATCATGGCTGTGATTTGTTCACTTATATCATCACAGCCATGATGTTATTTACTCTCAGAAAAAAAGGTCTGACACTGTCACTGGGGCAGTACCCTTTTTGTCACTGTGGTGGTGTTATATCCAAGTTTCATTTCTATAGTGTTGTCCCATGGAAATATATAATGCAATATTGATACTGTAAGTGACCGCATCAGTGGCGATACTAATACTGTATCAGTAACGATGAAAACAGTAATAAACAGAACAGTTTGTGTTTATTTGTGTCGCAGGGCTGTGAGTCTGCGTCAGCAAGACGTCCTGAAGGAGTCTCTGGCCGCGCTACAGGGTTCTGCGGCTGGACTCTGGGATGTGCGACAGCAGCTCACTCAGCACTCAGAACACTGGAACACAATCAGAGTGCAGATACTGCAGCATTGCTCTGCTGCTTCTACAGGTCAGCATTCAGAGTTTCCCCACTGCTTCATTACTCCTCAGCACTATGTCACTTTCTCTCCTGCCCTCTGTCTGTCTTTCTCACTCTCCTTCTGTCTTAATATCAATGAGTATTCAAAGCATGTATGATGATGTTCCGGTCAGTCCTGTATTTTATGCATTTACCTATAATCAAATCAGTTTATATCACAGAAATACTGACTGATCTTCAAAACTTTTGAGTGGTAGCGCATGTTTATATGTGTTTACATATGTGTATACAGTCTATGAGTGTGTGTGTGTGTGTGTGCATGCATGAGTATGTGAGTCTGTGTGTTTAGGCTGTTGGGAAAATTGCAGTGTAATTATATTGTGGGGGGTTTGAGAGAGTGGCAGCGGTGGGGTGTGTGAGTTAGACCACAGAGGAAAATGAGAAGTGAGAGATCGAAAGAGATAAAGAGAGAATTAGATTGAAAGAGATGAGACAGAGAACAAGGAGGGAGAGAGAGAAATGAGAGAGATGGGAAAGATAGAAAGAAAAGGAGGACAGAAGGAAAAGATGGAGATGGCAGAGAGTGAGAATAAGAGACAAAGAAGAAAGAGACAGAAAGAAGAAGAATAACGAGATGAGAGACAGAAAGAGAAGAGCAATAGGGAGTGAAAGAGGAAGGCAGTAAAGAGAGGAGAAAGAGGAGGAGAGATTCAATGAGATTATGAATCTTTAGGGAACGATTCAGTGCAAATGATTAATGAAATTTCAGATTTCACCAGAATTTAATTCAATGAGAATATTTCATTCATTCAGATCTAGGATCAGTTATTTGAGTGTTCCCTTTATTTTTTGAGCAGTGTATATATATATATATATATATATATATATATATATATATATATATATATATATATATATATAAACAAACATTAGACAATACAAACAAAATAGCTTTGTTTCTTAATTCTTATATTAGAAAACAGCTTGGGAATTTAATTTAAACGAAGTGTGTGTACTTCATTGCTCGTTATTTTGATTGAGTGTAACGTGTTTAAACTGATGAGCTGAATCTCAGCTGTCACTGCAGCTCAGTTTTACACCCTTATTTTTGCTGCGTTTGTCATCACTGTTTGCATGACTGTGTTTGTTTTGTGCACCAACACTTGGACTGGATCATGCAAATCACTTGCAGTTTTTCAAGTCCAAATAGAAGTGCGTGTGTGTGTGTTTGCGCATCTCTGCTTGTGTGTGTGTGCGTGGCGTGTCAGTGTCTGGTTGGAGTAGTTTTGTTTAACAGATGATTCGGATGCCTTCAGGTAAGTTCACCTCAAACTCACCCCACAGGGTGGAGCTCCACTCTTCCCTCGCTGCATGTTCCCTACAGCTGCCAATTTCCTGCCAAACAGCGATCTGGTGTGTGTGAGCATGTGAGTGTGTGTGTCATTCAGAGGTTAGTGAGTGCAGAAAGCCATGAAGCTTTAAAACGCAGGGCAGATCATTTGTTTAGAGTAGCTAAACAGGGTGTTTAGGCTGTCTCTGCTCAATATGCTGTCACCTTCGCATTGTCGGCGTTTGAGTGTGTGAATGTACAGAACTTTCAAAGTCCAAGTTTTTAGTGGTGGAAAAAAAAAATCAGGAAATATATTTAACAGAAGCCTCAGCAAAGCCTGAAAGTTACAGCTTTCCTTCTTTTCAAGAGACCCGCTTTCAGCTTTTCAAAGAAATCTGCACACACTTCCAAAGTTCAATCTTTGGCCCAATCACATTTCGCATTTTTAACCACTACCCCTTGTTTCCGAGTGTTAACTCAGTTCCAAGGGGTAGTGGTTGAAATCTTCCCCTGCGAAATGTGACTCTCAAATAAAAAAGAGCATTACTTCATTAACAGCTACTAGAGCTGATCTGTAGGCAACCCTGCCAGTCTAATAGCAGAGGAGGGTAAATCTCCTCACTGCTGGGCTTTAGTTACATTTAGGGAATCATGTGCCTTTAAGGGGGTGGGGGGCAAATAATTTATTATCACTCACCCCTAATTCTTCAGTGATATGAAGCTGAAGTCAGATATTCGCCAGCTTCTTGTTCAGATTTATTCATTCCTTCTTAAATGGTGCAGAAGTTATATTCTGGCGCTTCAGTCCTCAGCTAGCTACCGAGACATTAGCAATTTTTGGCACTTGTTATGAAGAAAAGGACCAAAATACATTGAAATGACATTAAACTAATACAGTGGTCATCATATATTTAATGGAGAAAATTCTCACGTTTGAGTTTCTCTGGTCTCTTCTTCAGCTGTTCAGCTCACTCTGTTTGGAGGGCAGTGCAGCCCCGACATTTCACCCTACCCCTCTATCTCAACAAGAAGCAGGACACCCTACCCCTGGGAGTGAACACTCAAAACAGAGGGGTAGGGCTAAGTGGTTGTGGCAAGGGGTGAAATGGGATTGGGCCTTAGACATTGGTTGAATTTTCTGCTTCTCATGGTTTTAGTGATTTACTAATGCATTCTGGGCTCTGGGATGGTCACTTTATTGTTCTGAGGACATCACCGGCTTCTGTTTGATTTGCAAATTGTTTATTTCCTTTTCTCACCAACTTACTGACAGCTACACATCCTTTCAGACCCACAGTACTGAGAAGTCTTCTCACAGTGCAAGAATGGACGGACACACCGCACACCGGTGGATGTTTTCAGATCTGAAGCAGCTTAATTTTCTCCTCTCTTTCAAAGATGGAAGCTTTAAATGCTGTTTACCTGAGGTGGACAGTTTTAGTGTCTACCAGGTCTTCCAGGTGGTTGTTAGGAGCCCCATTTTCTCTGTAACTTCATCATTTAATCATTTAAATATCAAACTCCAAGTTTGGAACCACCTGTTTTTTTTCTTATACAGTATCTAACAACACTTGAATTATCTCCAGAAAAATGAATAACCTGTCCTTAATGGCTGTTTTGAGTGGAAATTAAATAAATGAAGGAGACATCTGCACAGTGCTGTGTGTGTGTGTGTGTGTGTGTGTGTGTGTGTGTGTCTGTCTCTTTGTCCTGAGCCATGAGATGCAGCTGCCTTCCCACTAGCATCATATATCAGGAAAAAAGCCTCCAGGCCATGACACTCACACTGACTCTGTGTGTGTGTGTGTGTGTGTGTGTGTGTGTGTGTGTGTGTGTGTGTGTGTGTGTGTGTGGGCGAGCAAGTGAGTGAAGGCCAGACCGATATGGGCGTAGGTGTGCAATTATGTGCTGCTACCTGTCTGCCTGCTTTCCGATGTTATATGAAGCGAGAGAGAGAGAGAGAGAGAGAGAGAACCAGTCAGTCCGAGGGAGGGGAAAGAGAGTCAGAGAAACAGAGGAGAAGAGAGAGAGATAAAGACAAAAACAGATAAAGGGAGTGAGAGAGGAGAGAGAGAATGAGAAGGAAAAAGATAGAGGGGAAAGAAAGAAAAAGAGTGTGAGAAGAAGAAGAGAAAGATAGAGAAATAGGGAAAAGAGTAGGAGGCAGAGGAGAGAGAGAATGCGAAGGAAAAAGATAGAGGGGGAGAGAAAAAAAAGTGTGAGAAGAAGAAGAGAAAGATAGAGAAATAGGGAAAAGAGAGTAGGAGGCAGAGGGAGAGAGAAAGAGAGAAGTGAGAGACGGAAAGTAGGAGAGAGCAAGAGACGTTGTAGGGAGACACAGAGAGAAGGCAAAGACAGGTAAAGGGAGTGAAAGAGAGGAGGGGGGGCAGAGAAGGAGGAGAGAGAGAAAGGGAGTGGGAGAAAGACAAGATATGAGAAGGAGAAACATGTAGAGAAGTAGAGGACAGAGAGAAAGAGGGGGAGAGAAAGAAAGAGTGAGAAGGAAAAGATGAACGGTCATGAGATGGAGGGAAAGAAGGAAATGGCGGGAGAGTGAGGGAATATGAGAGAGAAACAAAGAAGTAGAAGAAAGAGAGGGGGAGAAAAAGAAAAGTGAGTGGGAGAGGGAAAGAGGGAGAAAGTAGAAGACAAAGAAGAAGAAGAAAAAGAGGAATAGGGGAAAGAGATAGAGCTAGTGGGAGAGAGGAGAAAGATAACAAGACAAACAAATAAGTAAAGCAAAGAGAGATAGAGGGGATGGAAAGAGAAAGGGAGAGCAGGAAGAAGAAGAAAGAGATAGGGAAATAGGGAAAAGAGCGCTAGTGGGGGAGAGAAGGAGAGAGACGACGAGAAAGAAAAGTGCAGGGAGATATAGAGACAGAGGGGGAGATAGAGAATAAAAAGAATAATAGAGAAAAACATACTGGGAGGCAGATGGTGAGAGAAGAAAGAGACAGAAAAGGAGAGTGAAAGAGAAGTTGGAGGGAGACACCGAGAGAGAGACAGAGAATAGAGAGATTAAGGAAAAGAGATGTAGAGAGAGAGCGAGGAGGGAGGTGAGGATAGAGTGGGAGGAGTGTAGACGATGCTGAAAAATCCTGAATAGAACAAAGCTGATAAAAATTAGAGCAGAAGAATGAGAGTCTGTGCTGGTGTCAATTCAAGGTCATACATCTGTAACTGTTTGTAACCTTAACAGAGCAGAAATGTCCCACTGAGGGTCTGAATGTCCCCACACTGGAAAAACAAGTAAACAGCTGTATTTAACCCCTAAAACATCACATACTAAAGCTTATCATTCAGTATCTACAGTGGCTTCAATGCAAACTGGCTCAGCTCTTCTTGGGCCCAACCCCATTTCTTCTTTTTACCCCTACCCCTTGTTTTTGAGTGTCACCCTAACCCGTAGGGTAGTTAAGGGTAGTGGTTGAAATCTTGCCTTATGAAATGGGACCATCAAACACTTCATTAACAGCTACTAATGCTGCTCTGTAGGCGACCCTGCCAGTCTAATGGCAGAGGAGGCTAACGTTCAGCTCCTCACTGCTGGGCTTTAGTTACATTTAGGGCATCATAGGCCTTTAAAGACAGAGGATAAGACGATTTATTGTCACCCACGCCTAATTCTTTGGTGATACGAAGTCAACTATTCTATTAAACTAAGATAATACAGTGGTTATTGTTACTTTTTAACAGAGAAAAACATTTGTTGGCTTCTTTGGTCGCTCGCGCAGCCTCCTTGCCAGTTTTTCTTTTTTTCACATAACACTCCGTTTGGAGGGCCTAACACTTCGCCCTACCCCTCTATCTCAACAAATACTGGGACACCCTAACCCTAGACGTAAAAGTGCGCTATAGAAGTGGGTAATAAAGCTTTGGGCCCGCTGGCAGGCCCTGCATTGTGTCCTAAATCTGACCTGTACCCACAATCCGACCAGGCCCCACTGGTTCTGCTGAACTTGAAAACCTGAATCTAACCTGAACCTACATGCGCACACTAACGGAGATGGATTATTACAGACATGCTTTGTCTTTGTTACTTACAGTCTGCACACTTATCTGAAAGCCAAGCCTTTGCTGTAGCCAACACTCACTTTACTGGTGCGGTTATCCCGACACTGACCACACAGTAAATGTGTCACTGAGGAGGTGATGTGCAAGCTCTTCACTGTATGGGACCAGTGTGCTTTTAATCTGATGCACCGTCCAGATCATGTTTCCATACTGAAGCCTCCCCTGACTTATTTGGAATTCTAAACAGCTCACCCTTAAGGTCAATTTATGCTTCTGGGTCTATGCCATAGCCTGAACAAGTGGCCTACACCATTGTAAGCATTTATATATTTATGTTAGTGTGTTGGTCTGTCTGCAATTCTTTTTTCATCTTTATTTCACTTCAACTCTTTTTTTCAAGTATCCCTTAGCTGGAACTGAGCCTGTACTGAGGTGTGTGGCTCAGTATGCTTGCGTTTTAGTTTAGCCTAGGAGGCTAATGCTCGTGGGTATATTTAGTTTTATCCATCTGATTATACATGCCCAAATTATAAGCCACATTATTCAGTAACTGCATGAAATAAATGTAAAGTGTTGGGTGTGTTTTTGTAAAAGCTCCCCTCAAATTAACACAAAATGTGTGTTATGATCTACACATATTGCTATATGCTTACAATTTCTACTGAAACCCAAAAGTCTTAGATGCTCTTTGAATTTTTTTACAAAAATTATTTTTATAGAGCAGATCACTGAAGAGACGCCAACTGGCATCCAGTTTATAGCTCAGATTTGTGGAAAAACGGGTCGACTTTCAGTAGAAACAAAAACTGTGACTTCAGCTTCTTTTATCATAAGGGGTTAAAATGACATCATCTGTTTGACTGGAAAGACGACATTTACAGCCTCAGATGGCACCCACCTTTTGAATGTAGCTTATGAATTATGAAAGTTATGAAGAAGAATAAGACGAAATGTGTCTTGGAGGTTCCCAGGTGTTAAAAAGGTTAAAACACTACAGAGCAGGCTTAATTTTGGCTTTCAACACCAGTCGACTTTGCTCTCATTATTATGTTTTTGTCATCTATGCTTCTGATTGCAGAGCACCAGTTGATCCATGTTTGTCCAACTCACACCTGAATTTAAAAATGGTGGCGAAGAAGGAAAAACTGGAAAAGATGAAAATAAGTAAAAACCAGCGGGCAGTTGCACCAACTGATTGTAAGTTCGATTATAGCCTAGTTTGAACGTAAACAAGCTACTAGAACTTAACTGGTTGCACCAAGTAACTTAGTTTCAACTTAGCTTTAAGTTATAACCTAAAATTTGCACACACTCTATAGTCAGTATAAGATCTGCCATAAAAATCAGTCAGAATGGCTGGTCGATTTGATCAATGAGAAACATGCCCTAAAACGAAACACCTTACAGATTACACCCATTTTCGTTAATCAGAGACAGAAAAGCTCACAGACCTCCCCCTATCCATAGATTTGTAACACAGCTCAGACAGTAACAGGGCCCTGAGTCCTACTTTGTGTCTGGCATTGATTTTTTTTATACAGGGTTGCTCCAAAACCTGGTAAGCGACTCTGTTTAAGTACATAAGCCAGCTGCATTCAGGGCAACAAGAGCAGCTCCAGGTTCTGTAATGCTGACCTTATTATCATACAATACATAACACAGATTAGTATTAAAATACAACTATCATAGCTAACATTACCTTTTTGTCTTTCAGCAGACTTAAGCAGCAATTACGTTAGCTACAGCTTCTCTAACGTTACTGACCGTTCATTGATAAAGTGACGATAAAATATTGTGCACAAGAGCCCACAAAATACCAGCAGCAGAACAGAATAAACACACATATATGAGACAGACACTTTGGGGACACCACCTTATTATAAGCCAAAGTCTCTTTATTTATTATAGCTAATACGACAGACTCACCTTAAACAAAGTAAACATGGCACATAAGGAGAGGAATGTGAGCGATTTAACTGCGTGCGGAGGTCATGCATGTAATGTTTCCTGTTTATGGTAGGTTTATCGGGTAGCTTTTCTCATTGGCTGTGGAGCAAAAAACGTCATTTTGTGTTTTGATCTACGATCACTTTACGCACTACTAGTCAAGATGGGCCGTACGTATCTATGGTGCACCTGAAATTCTGTGCGTCACTAGTTTTAAACTAACTACTCTCAGCAGAAGGTCCAGGTATGACTTATTTGTTTATTATTAATTATCACACTTTGTACAACACACAAAAACCACTACTTGATCATGGTTTATGAATCATGATTGTGGTTGACGTCTAGGTATTTTTGCAGCCTCTAATCTAAAATGATGTCACAGCTTCCTGTCCACACCCTATCAATAGTGTTTTCACCTGGGTGTAGTTTGTTAGTCCTTTCCCAGGTGGTTTCTATTTTTGTCTGGGGTCAGCTCTTGTGTTTCGGTTTTTGTAATTTGCCTCAGGTTTTGTTCTCAGTTTGTTTTTGCCTTCACTGTAAAACTGAACAACTCACTTCTACATCCCTTCTACATCCCTTAACCTTCTATTGCCTGCATTATTCGACCAATCTTAAAAAAAAAAGTTTGATCCTCTTTGCTTGTAAATGTGTACATTTTGTAGTGTGTTGCCTTGAGGCAACATTGTGCAACAATGGAAAAAAATGGCAGCGTGCCATATGAAGAAGCAGAGTTTTTAAATATAAATATTTGGAACCGAGTTAAGTTCGCAGTTTGCTGATCTTTTAACACTAAAAATACTAACAAAAATATTTGATTAAAAAAAGCATCTTAACCTGATGCAGCTTTGTCAAGTAATGAAGGGATGTCATTTGTTTCTGCACACCAAACAATCATTTAACCCAAAAACCAAACAGCTGAAACGTCCTGATGTATACGAAGAATCGGGTCATCAGAATTGCAATATTAACTATGAATCAAGTCATTGTAAAGTGAAGAAAATGGGTTTGTTACCTTGAGGCAACATTGTGCAATGGAGAGTTAATAGTGTTTTTTTCTTTCTTCATAACTGTATGTGCCATAACTATATACATATATATATATATATATATATATATATATATATATATATATATATATATATATATATATATATATATATGGCTGTTGTTGGAACAAAACCTTGTATCTCCGAAGTGATAACTTTACAGGAGAAGGAACAAACATACTTTACTTTTAATGTAAGTCAATGGAACCTAAAGTAATTTTGGGCCATTTCTTCTGGTCCATTCATAATGCAATTTACATACAATTTAAAGAGCAGTGGATATTTTGTAATCATATATAGTTTCACAATAGTTAAAGCTTTCATCTTTTAGAAATTGGGTAGCTGTCAACAAACCTTACTGAAAAAAGGAAATGGACAAAAAAGAACATTTGCAAATTTAACAAAGAAGCTGCTTTCAGAAAAATGGACTGTCCAGACCTCAACATCACTGAATGTGTCTGAGCTGACTTGGATCACCAAATTGCAAGCCACTCCTAAGACTGAACTTTGGAGGTGTGGAAAAACTGATAGTGAGTCTCGAAAAAGGAGCTGTGATAAAGGCAAACGCTAAATACTGAAACACGGGACGTTGTATTTAACTGAAAAGCCTTAATAGGTAAACATATGTTTTCAGACACTGTACAATGAATGCCTTGTACCTAATGGCTGTTTTGAGTGGAAATTCAATAAATAATGGTTGGTCTGTGGCTTTTGCACAGCACTGTACAGTATCACTCATTAGGCAACAAACCTGAGCTTGACTCTGTGAAATATCCTAAACGTGGACCAACGTCAGACTCTGTCTGCCTCGTTCTAAGTAACAGACTTTGTGTGTGGATTTTCTATACTGTTATGTATGAAGCAGCTGGCTCCATACTGAGCATGAGCTCATTGGGTCTGAGGCAAGTCTAGACACTTAGACAGGGAGGAGCAATATGCACAAACACACACACTATAGTATCTTTGCTACAGAGTTTGGCCTTATAGTGTGTGTGTGTGTGTGTGTGTGTGTGTGTGTGTGTGTGTGTGTGTGTTTGTTTTGCTATCCTTGTGAGGGCCCTTGTGAGGAAGTTATGGCAATCCTGCACAAAGTTGGGACTAATAATACAGCTTATTTTGGAAAACCTGAAAAAGAGCAGAAAGATTGTCTGCTGGAAGCTGAGGTTAGGGTTTGGTTGCAGTGTAGGTATAGTATTACTTGGCTGAAGAAATCATTAGAAATTTAACAAATTCCTCACAAGTGATGCAAAACAAACGTGCATGTGTGTGAGTGTGTGAGAGAGATCTTCACGCTCTCTTAGTGGCCCCTCAGCTCCCTTTTCGCTCTAAAGTGGATTCCTTTTACTGTGCAGCAGGTTCTCAGTGTACCAGTCCTGTAGATGCCACCATCCACACATTTCTGTGTTGCCTCTGCTCACACACCTGACTCAGCTCACGACGGGCATGAAAATCAGCTGACGAGTTGAATCAGGTGTGTTAGCTTAAGGAAAACACCAATACGTAGAGAGCATGGGGGTCCTCAAGACTAGGGGCCGATGCAGTCTGCCCATATGAAAGTGGCATACGTTCCAATTTGTTGACAATAAACATCAATGAAATATTTTGTAATACAGTAATAGTAATAACCACTTCAGGGCCCAGCACAACTGGTTAGGTCACACAGTGTGGGGGAGAGGCTTGGTTTAAAGGGGAGAGAGGTTGTATATGTGACTTTAGAAAGGTTTGTTTGTTTGGCTGTGTTAGAAAAAAGTGTGTCAATCAGGTCAATTTTATTCATAAAACATTTAAAATCAACAAATGTCAGCTCAGCTTTCTGTCAGCTCAAACCAGTCTGACCATTTTCTGTCAAAGGCGTTTCCATCCACAGAACTTTTGCTCACTAGATTTCTTTATTGCACCATTCTGAGTGAACTCTAGAGACTGCTGTGCATGAAAATCCCAGGGCATCTGTCATACTTTTGTCATACTTTTGCCCATTCCTGATGGTTTGATGTGAACAGTACCTGAAGCTGCTGGCCTGGATCTGCATATACGCTGCTGCCACATGATTGGCTGATTCGATCGTTGCATGAATAAGTAGGTGTACAGGTTTTCCTAATAGAGTTTTCAATGAGTCTGTATATATGCATGGATAGACCTGAAAGGAGCTTGGGAGTGGTGAAGGAAGTAGTGCAAACATTGTCAACTGTAAACTGTCCAGAAGTTTCATAGCAGCTTTGGAACAATTAAAGAATGGAAAGTGCAGGTGTGCAGTGGTGCTAAATGGGTGTGTGGTCAGTCTATGGTGGATGTTGAAAAGGATCTAGATTAGTCCAGGTGAGTGTTGGGGGACGTGAGTGGGACATCAGAGCAGTCATGAATGTGTTTCTTTTTATGGCACAGGATTGCATGCATGCAAGTATATATTTATGCATACACCGATCAGGCATAACATTATGACCACCTCCTTGTTTCTACGCTCATTGACCATTTTATGGTCTACTTACTATATAGGTGCACTTTGTAGTTCTACAGTTACAGACTCTAGTCCATCTGGTCAGACCAGCACAGCACACACTAACACACCACCACCATGCCAGTGTTACTGCAGTGCTGAGAATGACCCACCACCCAAATAGTACCTGCTCTGTGAGGGTCCATCAGGGTCCTGAACACTGAAGAACAGGGTAAAAGAGGGCTAATAAAGTATCAGAGAAACAGATGGACTACAGTCTGTAACTGTAGAACTACAAAGTGCACCTATACAGTAAATACAGTATACTGATAAAATGGACAGTGAATGTAGAAACAAGGAGGTGGTCATAATGTTATGCCTGATTGGTGTATATGCATGTGTGTAGTGAATATGTGTGTGTGTGAGGTTTCGGGATGCAGCAGACTGTATCCGTGTCCACCCTCTGAACCGTAGCACGTCAGTCAGCACTGTGCCAAACCAGGGCCTTTGTCTCACCGCTGCGTGTGTGTGTGTGTGTGTGTGGCTGTTTCATTAGCCAGCTTTGTTGACATCAGAAGGCCTGTGTCACCCGCAGCAGTAAAAAGAGCTCTGGCATTTTCTCCTGCATCACAGAAAACCCGCTCCTGCTCTCGTTTTTTCCTCCCCGTTTTTTATTTTGCAGTATAGGACTAACAGGTGTTTTCGTCCGTCTCTGCACTGATCAAAGCAGCTTTTTAATTGCTGTCAGAAATGAATGAGGGACAATTATATTTTATGATCTTTGGCACCGTGCAGCGCATAGCAACAGGCCGATGTGATCCACAGGTCATACTAGAGCAGTTTCAGAGGGAGGAGCTGTAGCACTTTGCTGGATTGGTTTGTGACCTAAACCTGAACTTAACTGCTTAGAAGACAAAAATAAAGGAAAAATGACTTGATATCTTTACAATCAGTAACACTGTGGTAAACAAACCTCATATCTCCTATATGGTTTACAGTTCTGTGTTAAATAATTAACCCCTTAATATCCCAGGCTTATTATTCAGTAACTACAGGGTCTTCAGAGCATACTGGCTGAGCTGTTTTTAGGTTATAGGAGTGTGTAATAAAACTTTGGGGCCAGGCCATTTATGGGGTTCATTCAAGATTGGGCTATAAATATCCGGAGGGTGTGTGATGGGATTCATAGATTGAGAAAAGGTGGTACAGTGCAGTGAATGTCTGAATTGATATGTGGAAAATGGCTTGCACACAGATGTTAATGATTAGTAAAAAGGAGTGATTGTTTTTGGCCGGCAGAGGTCACAGTGTGAAGGAAGTAGCTGAATTTGCAGGTGTATTGAAGCATACGGTCATACGGATTGAACAGCAGTGGCAAGAACCCCAGTCTACAGGAAATTCTTGTCAGAATTTCCAAAAGATGAAATTGATGGTCAGGGACAATTGGGCTGTTTCACGGCTTGGAAATAAAAATAACTTCCAGCCAAGAATTGCTTCTAGAAGTGAACGCAGGTTCTTCACAGGGAAATGCATACCGTGATTATATGGAGCAGAGTGGCTTGCAAGAGGCCTTGACTCACTTCTGCTCACAGAGCAGCGTCACAGATATCCGAGCTGTATGCAAACGCTCACGTAATGTTCCAGCTGCTGAATGAGATGGTGAAATTCTCTGTGCTCCTTTTACAGAACGGAAAATAGCCCACCGATTGTCATTGTTTGCCTGTTTTGTGAGGAACAAAGGGTGTCTTCATCACTTTCTGCCAGTTTGCTTGTTGTGATTTGAACAACAAGGCAATTTTTTTTAAAATAATGCATCTCAGGTATAATTTTGCCAAAACTATAAAGATGCAAAATCACATCTAAATATTTTGCACTTTCATGTCATTTATTCTGTTATTTTTAGAAGACAGAATTAGCAGTTGAATTTACAGAACAGCTCTTCCGTGAGAGTTGAGTTGCGTGAGCGTGAAAGATTATTACATTATTAGCACAAGGGATTTTTTGTGCTGTGGCACTTGTTGTGAGGCAGTCATAGGTGTGGGTATATCATGGATTTGAACGTGGCTCAGCCAGTCAGATTTTAGGACCGGAACTATCCATTTTATAAAGTGTATTATATTTCTGAATGGTATCTGTTAGTGGTATAATGGTAAATGCCCATCTTTGTACCATCCCTGATATCTTTTTATCGTTTCAATCAAATCAATGCTTCGTTTTCAGAGCGAGCTGGTTTGCAGCAGGAGGTGGACAGGGCAGAGGCAGAGCTTGTACGACTTCAAGCAGAGGTCCAGGAGCTGCAGTCAAGCCTGAATACGTGTCGCCTGCAGGCTCAGAGGCTGGAGAACCAGGTCCAGAACCAGGAGATCCTTCAGAACCAAAACCAGCAGGCACAATCACAGATCCAGGGTGAGTATGCTCAATAGACTCTGGACAAACTACTCACCAACCTACTATGTATGACTTTGTTTATATCTCAGCCATTTGAAAAGTTGTTGGAATTAGGATCTATATCTATAAGAACAAAATCTACATATACACAATATGGGCAAACGTATATGGACACCATCACAGACATATGAATTTGTTGGACATCTCATTACCATTAGTCAATATCTCATTAGTCATGGAGTCAGCCTGCACTCTTCTGGGAAGCCTTTCTGCAACATTCTGAAGTATGTATCTGTAGAAAGTTCTGCCCATTCACTCAAAAGAGCATGTGTGAGGTTATGATGTTGGGTGAGAGGGCCTGGCTCTCAGTCAACATTCCAGTTCTTCCCGAAGGTGTTCAGTGGGGTTAAGGGCGTTTGTGCAGGCCAACACTTGGCATTGTACATTTTAGTCTTAGGCTTGTGTGCAGCTACTTGGCCATGGAAACCCATTTCATGAAGCTCCAGACACACAGACCTTGGGCTGATGTTACTTGCAGAGGCAATGTGGAACTCTTTAGGTGATTCAACAGAAGATAAGCTCTGTGCACTTCAGCACTTGGCGGCCATGGTCTTTCGCTTTGTGGCTGTTGTTGCTCCATTTCATAACAGTAGCTCTCACAGTTGTCTAGGGCATATCTAGCAAGGCATACATTTTACTGACTTGTACATCCTATGACCTCCTATGACATCCTTATGCATGAGCCTCTGACAACGCCATGTTCAAACCACTGCCAGTGTTTGTCTATCAAGATTGCACAGGTATGTGTTTAAATTTATCTGGTTGTTAGCACAGACTGTGGCTGAAACACCTGAATTCAGTAATTAGATGGGGTGTCCACATACTTTTCTTAAGGGTTACCTAAAGGTTAGTGCACTGCTAATGGCTATTTTATGATTTATTTTATATTTATATGAAAAGTGGCAGTGAAAGTCAATATATTTCCAGGGAAGGGAAACTTTTGGACAGCAACTGTGTATGTGAATGTAGAGTGTTTGTGTGTGTGTGTGTGTGTGTGTGTGCGCGTGTGTGACAGGTGTGTGGGGGAGTAATCTGTCCCTCGTCCCGCTGATTCTCTGGCAGCTCTCATGTGTTCCTGCTGAAGTCTTGCTGGGACAGTTAACACTTGGGAAATGTTTCTCTTGTCAGTCAGCCAAGAGTCTGTAACCTCCGTCATCCAGCGCACAGGAGCTGCAGCTTCTGGAACCCGCTGCTAGAGCGCGACAGTGAGAACGAGAGAGAACACTGTCGTAAAGCTTAACTAGCGAGCAGGCAGCGTTCACTCTAACGTCATGTGGAGACTTGCACTCGTTGCTTAAGAGCTGTTTTCTGATTGGCCCAGACTGCTACAATCAGCAGAGCTCCTTTCTTCCTCCCTGAAGTCCATTTGCCAACCAGTGTGCTTTAATGTGTGTGCTTGTTTGTTTACATGCATTGTTGGGACAAAAATGTTTTGACTTGGTAGAACAAGAGAAAAACAGGGATAAAAGTGCTTAGAAATGCTTCATGTTGAATGAAGCATTACTTTTTGGTTACTGAGGTCAAAGTTTTATATATCCTAAGGTTTAGGATATGTATATGTATATATATATATATATATATATATATATATATATATATATATATATATATATATATATATATATCTTAACAGTAACACGGTGTGTTGTGCTAGTACGAGTGGATCAGACACAGCAGTACTGCTGGAGTTTTTGACTGTGTCCACTCGCTGTCCACTCTATTAGACACTCCTACCTTGTCAGTCTGCCTTGTAGATGTAAAGTCAGAGACGACAGCTCATCTGCTGCTGCACAGTTTGTGTTGGTCATCCTCTAGCCCTGCATCAGTGGTCACAGGACGTTGTTGGCTGGATATTTTTGCTTGGTGGACTATTCTCAGTCCAGCAGTGACACTGAGGTGTTTAAAAACTCCAGCAGCACTGCTGTGTTTGATCCACTCAGACCAGCACGACATAGATATGAATATATATATATATATATGTATACACACACACACTCACCAGCCACTTTATTAGGTACAGTTGCTTGTTTAGTTGCTTGTTAACACAAATAGCTAATCGGCCGATCACGTGGCCGCAACTCAATGCATTTAGGCATGTAGAGGTGGTCAAGACAACTTACTGAAGTGCAGACCGAGCATCAGAATGGGGAAGAAAGGGGATTTAGGTGATTTCGGTGGCGCGAAAAAGAGAAAATATCCAGTGAGCGGCGGTTGTGTGGACGAAAATGCCTTGTTGACGTGAGAGGTCAGAGGAGAATGGGCAGACTGGTTCCAGATGATAGAAAGGCAACAGGAACTCAAATAACCAACCAGAATCTCTGAGGAACGTTTCCAACACCTTGTTGAAAGTATGTCACGAAGAATTAAGGCAGTTCTGAAGGCAAAAGGGGGTCCCACCTAGTACCTAATAAAGTGGTCAGTGAGTGTATATGTAAATGTATATGTATGTGTATATGTAAAACATGCTTCTGTGTGCTGTCTGTGTTTATGAATGTGTTTACATATTTCCTGACAAAAACAAACCTGTGTGTGTGTGTGTGTGTGTGTGTGTGTGTTTGTGTCTGCCTCTCCTGGTCATGTCACGGTGACCTGCAAGCAATTATCAGCATATTGCGGTTCAGAAAGAGCTCTCCTGCATGAGCCTCTTTTCCCCTGAAAGAGAAAATGTCAGGGTGACACAGGCTGCACAGTGGAGAGCACTTTCATCAAAGAATAAACACACACTCAGCGCATTGACTCAGCAGCCGGGCACAGCTTTTCAACACCAGCCAGCCAGCCAGCCGCTCGGTTAATACACACACACACACACACACACACACACACACCCACAAACACACACGTCCACAGAACAAAATGACCCACTGAATGTCCGGCCCTGCTGCGCACCAGTGGAAGCTTCCACAATGTTCTGAAGTGTGTCCAAGGCCAAGGAGGGATAGAAGGTGCAATAACAGGCAGGTCTTCGGACACACGCACAGGATAAACACTTCCTTCAGAGCCACAGGTGCAGGAAGAGCCCTGCTGTTCTCTCAGGAACGAACACTCAAAGCACTCCACATCAGTTCATGCTTTTAGCCCTTTTTCACTCGCTTTTGTTCCTGCCTGTTGGGCCTAGCTTCATTGTCTCCGTCGGTTTTTATTCATAGGAGAATAATAGAGAATGTCTGCTAAAAGGAACGTGTTGGAGTTAGAGGAAATCATTCTCTCTCTTTCTCTCTGTCTTTCTCTCTTGTTCTCTGTCTTTCTCTTCCTGTCATAATTCCTCTGTGTTCTTTTTCTTTTGTGCCTTTTTTCTGTGGGCGGTGTGAATAAATGAAACAGATTCAAAATAATGTTGATTTTCAAGTGTACTGAACAACGTGATGCGCTCAATTTATGTTACATTTTGATATCATATTTATTATATTAGCATAATATTGTCTTGCACTTTGTAGTTTTTTTTTTTAATGCAAAATTTCTTCATTTATTTAATTTCTAGTCTAAACAGCCGTTGAGTACAGCTTATTCATTGTACAGGAGAATTGTACAGGAGGACTTTTGCACAGTAGCTTATTTGATTCATTTCAAAATGATATACATAACCATTCATTTCCTATTTTACACATCTAACTTAATGACGTCCTCTAGTCTGTATTTATCTTTTTTTATTCACTTTCCTTTTTTTTGCAGACAGTTTTATTTATTTGTATTTATTTTCATTTGTTTCCAATTTGTCCATCTTTGTTTATCCTTTATTTTGCTATTTTATTTTATTGAATTATTCTTTAAGTTGGGGAAGCTGGGCAGAGATTGTGGGTGGGGGGGGGGTATTCAGGGGGTATTCATTGGATGGGTAGGGTGGTTTAGGGGGTTGGGTGGGATTTAGGAATCCATTTACAGCATTTAGCAGACGCTCTTACCCAGAGCGACTTACAAGAAGTGCTTTGTCTATCTAGAAAAAGTATCTTTGCTAGTTACCAATAGGTTAGAGAAAAGGACAGTCCTGAGTTCAGAAACTGCTAGAAACAAAAAGTCACTGTAGACACCCAGAGAAAAGGAGCAGAGTTGAACACAGAACTCTGTGCCATACAATGCAATACAATAACAATAAACTACAAAACACAGTTCAATACAATAAAATATAATATACAAGTGCAGCACAATATATTGCAATCAGTAGTTAATTCAATGCTCATTTAAGTGCTGTGTAAAGAGATGTGTCTTCAGTCTGCTTTTGAAGACAGCAAGAGACTCTGCTGTTCGGACAGCCAGGGGGAGTTCATTCCACCACCTGGGTGCCAGTACAGAGAACATTCCCGACACTTGTCTTCCATGCGCCTTGAAGGATGGCGGGTCAAGCCGAGCTGTACTCGAAGCTCGAAGGGCTCATGGTACAGTTTGAGATTTCACCATTGCCATCAAGTAGGTAGGGGCTGGTCCATTTTTGGCTTTGTAGGCAAGCATTAGGGTTTTAAATCTCATGCGTGCAGCTACAGGAAGCCAGTGAAGGGAGGGCACCAGTGGGGAGACGTGGCCAAACTTGGGCAGATTGAAGACGAGCCGTGCTGCTGCATTCTGGATGAGTTGCAGGTGGCTTGATGGCCTGCATGGGAAGACCAGCCAAGAGCGAGTTGCAGTAGTCAAGCCTTGAGATGACAAGAGACTGCACTAGCACTTGGGCAGCCTCTCGGGTGAGGAAGGGTCGGATCCTACGGATGTTGTACAGTAGATACCTGCTTGACCGAGTCAGGTTCGCGATGTGAGTCGAGAACAATAACTGGCCATCCAGAGTCACACCAAGACTTCTTGCCTCTACAGACGGAACAATCAGAGTGTTCTCGAATGAGATGGCAAGATCATGATGAGGACCTGTAGTTGCAGGGATGAGTATCAGCTCAGTCTTGCTAGGATTGAGCTTTAGGTGGTGAGCTCGCATCCATGAAGAGATGTCAGACAGACTTCCCGAGATGCGACTGGAAACCTGTGTGTCAGAGGGAGAGAAAGAAAACATTAGTTTAGTATCATCAGCATAACAGTGATAAGAGAAGCCATGAGAAGATATTACATCAACGGCTCTCCTCTCCCTGCTGTCCTCACCAGGTTTCATCCCTGCTCTGACTTTGGGCCCCGCCTTCTGAAATGCTGAAATGGAGGTTCTGATTGGCTCTGCTGCTCAGTTTTTCTCTGCCTGTTCATGCTGATAGGCGCTTTATGCAGTGTCCTGAACTCAGAAAGTAGTGGGACATACAGCTAGAAAACTATAACTAAAACTATAAAAATACAAAAGTACAGTTATGTAATCTTGAACCTGTTATGTAGCTTAATTTTCCCTACATAAAATCAAGTAATTTAAGTTCACAATGTAGAAGCTCCTGTGGTACCGCTGTAGGAGGTGTGTAGGTATGAAGCAGCTGGTTCTATTTTGGCTGAAGTGCCCCTGTAAATGCACACATT
>NC_051217.1:38067357-38159857 GCF_015220715.1 Pygocentrus nattereri | reverse complement strand
CACTTCTTATTCTCACTATTTGTCACAACAGTGCATGAAAACTAAAATCTGGCCAGTGTCTGAGCATTATGGCACACTAACATTTTGACATGGCTTCTTCAGTAGTTGGTGAGGTTCCACTTAAACCAGAAGTACTCGTAAATCTTTGGGCTCCATAGTAGGTTTTTTAATATGCATGACCCAGTTTACATGTGGATTCTGATTGGCTCACTGCAGTGTTGAAAATACACTGGTGGGCTAATCAACACCATAATGACTTGATGAATAGGTTTTATTTACCATTCTGCACATCTTGCATGGCACAGCATTGTTACAACCAAGTTTAATGAACATGGCCTGTTTTGATCATGATTGTATACTCAAAAAATAAAAAGCTGGCAAAACAACTGGAATATCCAATGATGGGCTACAGAAAGCTCTATTTACGCTCTTAAGCAGACCGCAGTTCGGGTCCAGACCCAGACCCAGACGGTGTCCTATGTGGACCTGAACCTGTAACTGATAAACTATGGAGAATTATTTTATTTTAACCAGGCGGTCCTATTTTAATCGGCGTAACTTTCCTAGCCTTTATGGTAGCTTTAGCAGCCCGGGAGACTCAGACCAATCACATGCATTGTACTTATCACATGTGGCGCTACTCAGCCAATCAGGTCTGCGCATTACATTGAGCACTGAGACTCAAGAGAGTGATGCACACACAGGGGAGGGACGAGGCGAGAAACAGCAGTCAGAGAAGAAAGTGAGTCAGAGGGAAGTTATTTTACATGGTGTTCTCTAAAAAGAGGAAATCTGACAAGCACTGTTGAAACATCACTGAACTGTACTTTATTTGAATTGACATTCAGTCGTTGACTGTATAATATGTAAACAGCATATATACATGGCACTGAATCACAATGCAAGTTAGACATTATGATGTTCTGGAACTCTGCTTGAGGAAATTCTCTCTAAATGGACATTATTGATTTTTAATTAAATACCCTTGGTCTAACCTGAGTTACCACTAATTAACAGTCAAAACTTAAAACTCTCTTTAATTTCCCCCTGGGATCAATAAAGGAATCTGAATCTGAATGATCTAGCTAGAGATACAAAAACCTTATTAGATACACAGAAATATAAACATTATTGATCCTAAAGTAAACAACAAACTGCAGACAAGTAAATGAGTAGTACAGGTAGACAGAGATAAGAGCTCAAATAAGCAACCTTGGACGGAAGTTGACAGAAATATCTGCCATTCTGGAACAAACCAGTGTGAAGTTGCAGGGCACTGGACTGTGAATGTCCAAGACTCAACAATCCCCACACTGTATCCACATGCACAGACCTTTCTGTTAATCTGTGATGAGTTAAACTTCAGCCTATAGGGATCTGGGATTCATGAAAGACCTTCACATCTTATCCATGCGGCTGTGAACTCACACAAAAGGGTATAGATGCTGCCAGAGAAACGGTCATCTGAAGTAGGTAACATTAGTACAACTGAATAAGCTCATATGTAGGTCTAACTGTTGAGTAATCCACCTTTAGTGACCTCATCTGTGGTCAACTAAAAGACATTTTAACTTAACATGTGTTCCAACTGCACTGCAGAGTTTCTTTCTGTTGGGCTGAACTGTCAAAGAGAATTTGAGCTGTTCCTTACCATAAACCTCTAAAAATGGGTCAGTCTGAGGTCAGTCAACCACATGCCCATCTGCACCTTGTCATATCCATGCAGTCAGCATTTGGACTGTTATGCAAAGTGACATCAGACATCAAGACCAATGTTCTTGTCCTTTCCTTTTAAAAATGGATTTATCAATTTCTGTGTATTTGTCATTCAGTTTTCTTGCATTTCATTTGCTTTATAATGGGAAGGGAAGCATGAAATTTGATCTGCATATTGTCAGTGTTGGAACAAAACCTTTTACCTCCAAAATGGCAAACTGACAGTAATAGAGAGGGTACAATGTTCCTCACTTTTGGGGGAAGTTAACGTAAGTAATTTGGGGCCATTTCTATTGGTCCATTCATCATGAAACCTTTACATAAGGTTAAAGTAAAATGAAGAAAGAAGGTTTTGCTCCAACAGAGAAAAGTGTTGAGAATAAGAGGGCAAGAGAGTATCTACAAAAGATATCTACTTCTTCAGGACATGTGCCCAAAAAGAGACCAAAATCTAATGTTTGTGGTGGGCTGAGGCGCAGAAAAACAAATTACAGAAGTACATGGTTTTGAAACTAAGTTATGAATGCCTCAAATGGGGGCAGTCGTTGGCTGGAGGTTAGGGACCCTGCCTTGAGATCCCTGAGCTGAACCCCTGAGCCAATAATACATGGCTGAGGTGCCCTTGAGCAAGGCACCTAACCCTCAACTGCTCCCCAGGCACTGCAGGTAGGGCTGCCCACCACTCCAGGCAAATGTGCACACTGCCCCCTAGTGTGTATGTTGACTAGTGTGTACGTGGTGTTTCACTTCAAGGATGGGTTAAATGCAGACGTGAAATTTACCCCGTTGTGGACTAATAAGGCTCTCTTAATGTTAAAAAATGTATTCAGAGATTTTTATGGCAATTTTAGGAACATCATACTTGATATGCAATGTTATGCAATGTCTTCCACATGATGTTGGAAATCTTGAAGATTCTGGTCCATGTTGATATGACTGCATCATGCAATTCTTGTCAGGTGCACTTTCTGCGAATCTCTTGTTCTACCATATCCCAAAGGTGGTGGCTGGGAAGGCCACTGAAGAACACAGAACTCATTATCATGCCATGAAATCAGTTTGACACGATTCTTGCTTTGCAACATCATGCTAGAAGTAGCCATTAGAAGATGGTAAATTGAGGCACACTGTCAGCAACAATACTCAAACAGGCTGTGGCATTCAAGCGATGATATAAAAGTACAAAATGTACTACAATCTTTGTACCTTGGAAGAAATCAAAATTCATCAGTCCAGGCAACATTTTTCCAGTTTTCAACTGCCCAGTTTTGGTGAGCCTGTGCCTAATGTAGCTTTTCACTTTCTGTAGCTGGCTGACAGAAATGGAATCCGATGCGGTCTTCTGCTGTTGTAGCCCATCCACCTCAAGGTTTCAATTTATGGTGCATTCTGAGATGCTTTTCTGCTCACATTTGTACAGAGTGATTATCTAAGATACTGTAGCCTTTCTGTCAGCTTGAACCAGTCTGGCCATTCTCTGTTGACCTCTCTCATCAACAAGGTGTTTCCATCTGCAGAACTGCTGCTTACTGGGTGTTCTTTATCTTTCTTTATTGCTCCATTCTGAGTAACTCTAGACACTGATGTGTGTGAAGATCTCAGATCAGCAGTTATAGAAACATTCAAACAAACAAAAAAAATCAAGCATAAAGTACTAAAATACTAAAATAGCACACAAGCAGTTATAATGTTTACTGTGCACACCAATTACACATTCATAGTGCTGGTGGAAAATGTAAGTGAATTCTCAGATTCAGTATCTGGTCAAACCTCATTTGACTGCAAGAAAGAGTGCATTTCTGCAAAATCTGCAATTTAACCATAGCCCAAATTATCCACAAGGTTGCAAACATCTAAGTGGGGAAATTTAACTTAATAACACAAACGTAATAAACGAAATTCAACTTAATTACATAACATTAACTACCAGTACAGCACACTACATTCAGTGATTAAGCCTCAAGCCAAAAAAGTGCATATTCAAGATCTTCTAGGCCAAAACAACATGCCTGGAATGTAACATTACAGAAAATAATCTAGAAATCAAAGTTGCAATATCAGACAGAAAAATCACAATTAGATATTTAGATATTAGCTCATTAACAGCAGCTAGGAAAAATGGTCATTCAGCCAACTGAGCCATTTTAGGCTTGTGTTATAAAAGCTATAAAACAGCCACAATTAAACATATCACTGCTGTTGGAAGAAAACCTCATATCTTCATTTTGGTTGATTTTCAGTTTTTGACATAATTTGAAAACGCCTGTTGCCCTTTACATTGTGTATAAATTTCACAATGAATGGACCAAAACAAAATGGCCCAAAATTACTTGGAAAAGGTCTGGTTCCATTGATTTACATTGAAAGTAAAGTTTCTTTCCTGTAAACCATTTTGGAGATATGAGGTTTTCTTCTGACAACAGTGATATTTTTGTTAGCTAATATGATGATCATGATCGTGCCAAGCCCATTTGCCAGCAATTCAACCTTTTAAATGCTTTTTTAATGTCAATTCTGATCTCTGTTTTATCTGAAACCTTTAGCAGAGTGAAAAAACCAACCCTCATCCTCCAAACTTGTAGAAAATACAACTGAAACAGCTGCTTTCATCAGTCTGAAAACTCTAATTTTGGCTTAAATTCACAGCCTTGGGTCTAATCTCTGTCTATGCCAGATAGACAGTATAGAGGATCTGCCTAAACTACTGACCTGTGATTTCCCTCAGTGCACCTGAAGCACCCTTGCATTTGTTTCAGAAGAACTGATGACAATACGATGATGACAAAACCAAGCAGGCAAATTTTTAGTATGTTCAATAATTCTGTGATCTGATTCAATTGTGTGTTCATCCTGTCCATTGAGATGGAAAAATAAACACTGATCCAGACTGAGAATTCCTGGTTTGTTATGATAAAATAGCTTAGATTAGATTAAGTGACCCTTATTAGTCCCACAACAGGAAAATTTCACCTCCGCAATTTATCCCATCCATGCAGTGAAACACCACATACACAATAGTGAACATACACACTAGGGGGCAGTGAGCACACTTGCTCAGGGAGCAGTTAGGGGTTAGGCGCCTTGCTCAAAGGGACCTCAGCCATGTACTGTCTGGGTTCAGGGGTTCGACCCGGCGAACTTCTGGTCACAAGGCCGGTTCCCCAACCTCCAGCCATGCTCTGTTTCCTGAACACAAGTATTCTCTGCTGGCTTTATCGTTCCAATAAAGACACTTCGGATGTTTCATCCCTAGAACAAGAAAAGTGAGATTCTAACTAAGCCTAGCTGCTTCCATTTGTGCAATTCAGCTGGACAGAATTCATTCAGATAATGAGTGTTGAAGAGACAAGGCAAAAACAAGGCCGAGATCTGTTCTGAGGTCAGAAGAGGTCAGATGGTCAGGGTTTACTGGACCACAGAGCCAATTCAGTGGAGTCAGCAGCATGCCAATCACTGCACTGTAGCCGTCCCTAATGGGAAACCCCAAGGTCGATATCCGCCACAGATAAATGAGGTTGAATACATGCATGCTCATGAGCTTATTAATGCATCTTGCTGTCGCTAATTGTTGGAAACATCAATAATTTGCATTTAAGGTCATGAGCAAAGTCTTTTAAGTCCAAAGTCACAGAGTGAAACAGGTTAAATCAGGGCTGTAGGGTTCAGGTCTCAAGGTAAAGAACAAAGCACAGCACCCCTCTATAGTCCCAGCAGACTGTCCACAGCTAGTTAGCAGACGTTACATTAGCCTGTGCTAGCACACCTTTCAAGCAACGAAGGAGATATTATAGGTAATGTTTTACTTTGTAATTCAGCTTATGAAAGTTAATGATGATAAAAATACCACACCAAATAATATTTACTGTCTTCAGAGATAAATGTTACCTCAGAAGTAATGCTAGCTCTATATCGCTACCAAACTCAGAAATTACCTACCTAATGTTATGCTAACCTGACAATGTTCTGAGTGTCAAGTTGCTAAAAATAACTTTTAAATTCCACATTTTGTGGACCACTTGGTTAACATACTGCTTTTCTCTATAGGCTGGTCAGCTTGTAAACATTGTTAGATCCAGTAAACACTGCATACAATCTAAGAAAGTGATTTAATCTTAAGGTATTAACGGATCAGCTAAGTGATAATGCTGTATTAGCCTGATTTGCCCACAGGAAAGGTTCAGGAAGACATTTAGTTGCCTAACCCATTAACAATCCAGGTTTATTTCATACAAATGGCTTATTATTCAGTAATTACAGAGACGTCAAGGCCAACAAATTGACCTATTCTTAGGTTATTGAAGCTTTGGACCTTCTGGCAGTCCCATTGCTTGTTAATGGGTTAAAATATACAAAACCTTGTTGGTTGCTGTTATACAGAAACTCTCACTTTTATCATCACCACTACAATAATGCTAATTTATGGCAGCACCTCAATGGGATTTTCATGTTGTGTTAGCACTATGCTAACAGTTTCCACATTGGATTTAATGCTACTTATTCTTAGGTATTTTTAGCTGATGTTGTTGTGCAGCACTTTGGCCAACACTTGGTGTCTTTTACATACGCTGTAGGAATCTGACTGGGCTTTAGGGCACACTACCTCAAACATGGGCATTTGAAGCATGTCAGAAACTGCTGTAAGACATTCTTTACTTTGTATTTTGCTGTTTTACAGTGAATCATTCAATAAATACTAATTAAAGCCTAGATTATTATTGGAGAAGCATGTTAGCCAGATTGCTCAGACTCTTTAGTTAAATAAACTGAATACAGTTTCAGCAGTTTACTAAATACACACATTTTGGTACTGTAAAGATACAAGCCAGTTTCTCTTAGGGCTGGACAATATGACCATATATATTGTTATTGTGAAAAATAAGCTTTTCTGATCAGATCACCAGTGCTTGTAGAACAATGACCTAATATATATATATATATATATATATATATATATAATGACAATAAGTCCTGTTAAAGTAGATTTAGTGCAACACAGCCTGCAAAAATTGAATAAATATCAGTGCTCAGCTTTTGAGATATATATATATATATATATATATATTTTTTTTTTTTTTTTTTTTTTTGTCAGAAGAAATCCTTGGTAAGTTTACAGGAGAAGAAAAAACATACTTTACTTTTAATGTAAGTCAATGGAACCAGAGTTTGTTTTAGTTTCTTTTAGTCCATTCATCATGAAATTTACATACAATGTAAACAGCAACAACAATTTTGTATATAGGCAAAAACCTTCTTTCCTTTCAATATAAGTTAAGGGAAAAGAGATTTTAGTCTTAGCAGTTTTGGAGCATTTCTATTGGTCCAATCATCATGAAATCCTCACACAATGTAAAGGGCAGCAGCTAAATATATAGAAATATATGTATGTACACAAAAAAGTTGGGTGCACAATCCCAAGGAAAGCAAAATGCATTAATGTGCAAATTATTTAAACCCTATATGTATTTGAAAATAGTACAAAGACAACAAATCAAATGTTGAAACTGAAAATTTGAATTTGATGGCCCATTTGAATTTAATGGCAGCAACACGTTCCAAAAAAGTTGGGATGAGGGCACCAAAACTGAGGCTAAGTGGGAAAATGTGGCGTTGTATACATACGCACATACATATATGTATATGTAGCATGACTACTTCTTTTTTCTATGCCAAATGATCAGATGTCTGAAAAAAATAAATATCATTACATTTCATGTACTGCAATGGACTGGCAACCCATCCAGGGTGTATCCTGCCTTTCGCCCAATGACAGCTGAGATAGGCTCCAGCACCCCCCAGCGGGAGAAGCGGCTTAGAAGATGTGTAAGTGTGTCTGTGCGTGTGCACATTTCATGTATCATGAAAATTATTGCAATATTATATTTTTTACATATCGTCCACCTCAAGTTTCTCTCTTTTCAACAAAACACACAAAAGCTGCCTGAATGCTAAAAGCTCTTGTGTTTAGGCTCATTAGCAATATCAGATGGGAGGGTGCATGGCCAAAACAGACACACACTGTAAGATCTATGGTCCCTGGTGGGTAATTAAAGCAACCAGGCCTTTGAAAGGTTGGCTTTAACCAAGACCATCTGCAGATGACGTATATCAAGTCTTGATTTGTGACTGATTATGATTTTATCGACAGATCTTTAGAAGGCTTTCCATAAACAACAATACTTACTCAAACAGAACATCTGAAAACGGTCCAGATTTAAATGATCTTTTAACAAATAGCAGACTCTAGATTGGAATCTTACTCTCTTATTTCTCGTCAGGGAATGACCTCAACTAAAAGAGTGGTGGTCATTCTTATGTACAATGCCACTGAACATTTTCTCAAAGCTTTTGAGAAACACAGCTGGCCAATAAGGGGTAAAAGCAGGTTGGGCAGCTAAAGGAGCGAGGCTGGCCGGCCAAGAGCACGGCTCCACTTTCCACTCTCTTCGAGCATTCCAGGGCAACACATCGCTAGGATACCAGCACAGGAATTCCCACTGGCCCGTAAGAGATCGGAGTACACAGGCAAAGCATAAATGCAGTCCTGCTGGATTTATCTGGAAGAACAGTAGAGGCCCAAGTAAAGGCTTTGGATCAGCTTTTACACTTTGCAAGGCAGGAAGGAGAGAGAGGTACTGTGCTGGAGGCCGAGTGTCCCGATCCATCTGCCATGTTTTTTTTCATTGGAGCTGGTAAGATATTCAGCTCTCAAAACTAAATCAATAAATCAGGACAAAATTACAGATAATTATTGATATTTTCAGCACAGAATACCACAGGTATTTTACATTAAAGGCTCCATATCATGGAAAAGCTAAATTTCCTGTTTTTTTGGAAATAAAAAAGTAAACACACCCCTCACTCTCCAGTCCATACAGTCCATACAGGGAAATTAAGCCGCAGAAACAGCCCGTTATGAATGCGTTGCTTTTGTGATGTCATGAAAAAAACATCCAATTTACATATGTCCACCTATTCAGCCTACAGCAAGCCCCGCCTATTCACACTGAAGTTATAAGGAGTATTTCAGCTTGGACTGCTTTTAGGATGATAGAAATTAATAGATACATCGGCCTTAAAATGACTAACAAAAACGACAAGTTTAATTCTCATAAAGATAATATGGTCATGGTAAGAAAAATGTAAGATACAGCAAAAAATCCAGCTTCCTTTTGCACCAGAGGGGGCGACAAAGCACAGAAAAAAACTACTACTTGAGGAATTTATTTCTATTTACTTTTTTGCCTGAGAGTTTCAGGGCATTAAAAATCATACACAATTTGTCATGTATTAAAAATTGACACTGTATGAAATGCCTTTACCACAACAAAACATTAAACTAGTATTAAGAGTGAAAATCTGCTTCTGATGGTGTTTTCTGAGTGGCAGTACACTGTGGCTCACAGGGCAGCTCACTTCGGTGTGTATGAATTAACCCTTGCGTGGTATTGATGTGTTTGCTACTCTGCTGGTCTGGTGCACCCACCACATTATTGTTTTTAAATCAATACACCATAAGCAGTTATGTAAAAAACAGATGTTAAAACTCGCAAGTGTCCGGCGTAGGGTTCTCCTTTAGCAGCTGTAGCCAGTCAGCAGCATGTCCCCCTTGTCCACCCTCACACACACACACACACACACACACACACACACACACACACACACACACACACACACATATGTATATAGTAACAGCAGGCCATGTAGGCGGAGAACAGAGTGAAGGACACAGCACCTCCACACTTTTACTCTCCGTGTGTTCAGCCCAATACCATGTGTAATATAAATGAATGAGGGGTGAAGGCACTGAAAATGGGTTATTTTACATGTTCTTCTTAGAAAATGAGCAAAGGCCAAGAATCTGAGGTTGAAATAATAATAAGTTGCATCATTTTTTCTTTGGGTAAACACTGAAAATGGGTCCCACAGACAGAACAACACACAAGAGTTAAAACCAGAATTTTGGACCATAGAAAGAACAGAAGGTTTATGCAGTGATTTAATGGCAAATATAAAACATGATTCATTTGAATTTAATAATTTCGCACCAACCCTGTACCAAACTGTGTGTGTTCTTAGAGAGAATTATACCAAAGACACGACAACTGGATTTAGGCTCTTCAGTAATCAGCCAGTTACAATTAAACACCAGGTTACGGGTCAGCAATCTCAGGAATGTAGCCTCCACACACACACACAGGGTGTTTAGCACATGGGTTCTCAGACTGGCTCGGGTAAATACTTAACCATGTGAACCCATACCAACCTACCAGCTAAGCCCAGCCAGAGAGACCCTGGGAGACAGAGAGAGAGAGCGAGAGAGAGAGAGAGAGAGAGAGAGAATACAACACTGGGTCTTTTGTGTAGTGCTTCCCTTCCCATACCTCACTAATAGGCACCTGTTGAACACTGTCCCAGTCAAGAAGACAGGTAGGCAGGCTTCCCGGGGGGGTGGGGGGGTTACACACACATACACACACACACACACACACACACACGTATGTATATACTCACAGCTCACAATCTGCAGTCAGAGACTGTGGGCTGGGAGTGGGATTCCTTCCAGACTGGGTTTCATACACAATCAAAGAGCGTCTTTGTGCTCGTGGAGAGGAGAGGGGGGTCCACAAGCTCCATTCACACAAGGCCTTACCATAACAATCACATCCAAACATTATTCAGCTCTGCCGGCACGACAAGCATCATATGAAACCTCTTTAGAAACTTTGGCTTCGAGTCCATTTCAGTTCCCAAAAATCTGCCATTCAACTTTCAATGGCACATTTTAAGGGTCCTTTTTATGATATGAAATAAGGCTGGTCCAAACAGCATTTTACAGGATTAGAATACTCAGTAGTGTTTCCTGGTAAGCACTGTAAAATTCTCAAAAAATTAAAACAATATTTACATTTCATAATTAACCATAATTTTAAAGCAACACTGAAAAATCTAACTGTACAACTTAATGAAAAAACTGAGTTAATGCAACATAAATACCATAACTTAATCTGAAATATTCAACTAAAAATGAATTTGCAGAGATACTAACTCGTTCATTTTTAGTAAGATCATTTTTTAGCATGCTTAAATGTGTTATTAAGTTAGACTAAGATTAAGTGACCCTTATTAGTCCCACAATGGGGAAATTTCACCTCAGCATTTAACCCATCCATGCTGTGAAGCACCACATGCACACTAGTGGGTACACTTGCCGGCAGTGGTGGGCAGCCCTATCCGTAGCGACCAGGGTGCAGTTGGGGGTTAGGTGTCTTGCTCAAGGACACCTCAGTCACATACTGTCAGCTCAGGGGATCGAACCGGCGACCTTCCAGTCACAGGGCTGGTTCCCTAACCTCCAGCCCACGACTGCCCCACTATATAAGTTCACTTTACACACAAATACAAACAGGCAAATAATGGGCTGTTTTTAAAGACTGTTGAAACTGTAGTGTGGCTGGATTGCTTTCCTTCTAACTGCATTTGGCTTTTGTCAGAAGAAAACCTTGTATCTCCAAAATCATAACTTTACAAGAGAAGGAAACAACCTACTTTAATGTAGGTCAATGGAACCAGACTTTTATCCAGGTCATTTTGGGTGATTTCTTTCAGTCAATTCAACATAAAATTTCCACACAATGTAAAGGGTAACAGGTATTTTCAAATTATGTCAAAAACTCAAAAACCTCAGACAACAGCGATCTACACACTTATAATGAAAAACAGACTATTTACTCCATATTTACTCCATATTTACTCCATATTTTACTTCCATCAATGTCTTTCATTGCCAAGTTTCTGCAATACAACATGAATTTGTATGAATTACAACGACAGCCTGGTTTAGCTTAGCAGTGAATTTCATTTACAATGACTTGGTTAGTTTGTACAGCTATAAAATGTAGGTCCAACATACTCAATCATTTTAAAATCAACAAAAAGACTGGACTTAGCACATCTTACTCAAGTTACTTAAGTATATACAACAATAAACACGTTTTGTTCAAACTCAGTTCAGGGAATTATTTAAAGTCAAATGATTTGAGTTATTTAACTTCAATGTCCTCAAATTTGACAGCCTCTCTAATGGAAACGCACCAATCAGTCATAACATTATGACCATCTCCTTGTTTCTACGCTCATTGTACTTTTTATCAGAACCACTTACTCTATAGGAGCACTTTGTAGTTCTACAGTTACAGACTGTAGTCCATCTGTTTCTCTGATACTTTGTTAGCCCCCTTTTACCCTGTTCTTCAGTGGTCAGGACCCCCATGGACCCTCACAGAGCAGGTACTATCTGGGTGGTGGATCATTCTCAGCACTACAGTAACACTGACGTGGTGGTGGTGTGTTAGTGTGTGTTGTGCTGGCCTGAGTGGATCAGATGCAGCAGTGCTGCTGGAGTTTTTAAACACTGTGTCCACTCACTGTCCACTCTATAAGACCCTACTACCTTGTGAGTCCACCTTGTAGATGTAAAGTCAGAGACGACAGCTCATCTACTGCTGTGTTGGTCATCCTCTAGTCCTTCATCAGTGGTCACCGGACCCTGTTGGCTGGATATTTTTGGTTGGTGGACTATTCTCAGTCCAGCAGTGACACTGAGGTGTTTAAAAACTCCAGCAGTACTGCTGTACCTGATCCACTCATACCAGCACAACACACAGTAACACACCACCACCACATCAGTGTTACTGCAGTGCTGAGAATGATCCACCACCCAGATAGTACCTGCTCTGTGAGGGTCCATGGGGGTCCTGACCACTGAGGAACAGGGTAAAAGGGGGCTAACAAAGTATCAGAGAAACAGATGGACTACAGTCTGTAACTGTAGAACTACAAAGTGCAGCTATACAGTAAGTGGAGCTGATAAAATGGACAGTGAGTGTAGAAACAAGGAGGTGGTCATAATGTTATGCCTGATTGTTTATGTTTATATACTAACTGAATTCCTTCAGATCCAACATCAGATCCAAACCGTTCACTTTTTTGTCACGAAGTGGGTCGTGTTGTGACATAACTGCACCGTTTACAGCTCATTATCTCCCGATTATGCACGCGGTGCTGAAAGCAGTAGCTTCAGGGAGCATTGCGCACTGTGTACGCTTTGCTATGTAAAAACACGGCTAAGGGAATCGCACCAAAAATAGCACTCTGCATACTTCCTTCCTGGACAGTGGTTGGATTGCATGTTGCATTATTTATGGTTTGCAGCACTGCAGCTGCTGCTCAGTCGAGCAGAGACGACAGCAGCCACGCAGCGGACGCTCCTGAGCACTAATTAGAGAACGCACACAAAAACGCACGCTCTCCGAGGAGTCGCCACTGTGACCTCTAAGACACATGCAGGCCTACACACACACACACACACACACACACACACACACACACACACACACACACACTGACCAGACTTTCAGTTTTTCAGGAAAACAGACCAAAGTGCAGCTGTTTATAAAAACTGTAGAAAAAATGTAACACAAAGGAAACTTAGGCTACGTTCACATTACAAGCCTCATTGCTCAATTGACTCGAGGGTTCACGCTCGTTTAGGTCAGTGACTCAAATCTGTCATTAATGTGACGAACTGGTGTCCTGAAATGACCCGTATGCTCACATCCCACGTGACTGAATCACTGCATCATCAGCATAAACTAACGAGCAGAACGAGCTTCGCTGAAAAGATCATTAACTCTGATCAGCTCTCAGCTTCATTATTAGAGCCAGACAAAGGATAAAAAGGTGAGATGAGCTGCTTTTCCACCATTTACAGGCTTTAACTTCTGTTTGGCGCTGCTGCCAGAGTAACTCTGAATGATGAAAATAAAGCACGTTAATTCCGATCTGAGCGTCACTTTAAAGTTTCATGGCCACGAATCTGATACGTATCCGATCTAGGACCACATATGAAAGTGGCTCGGTTCAGATTTGAAAAGATCAGATTTGCGTGTCCACACAGCCCTGAAGACACCAGATCTGAGTCACATTAGGGCGAAAAAGTCTGACTGGTGCCACTTCAGCCTGGTAATATGAACAGACTTAAAGGGCCCATTTTTCTTATGTTTAATGACGTTTGTTTGTTTTTATTTACCACAACACGTTATTTTTACATGGCTTTTTTTTACAAGTAAGGTGTCTGAATGATTATTCTTTAGTTTAGTGCTGCAGCTACAGGGCTAATGTTGCTAAAAAGCACTAGAAGTCAATAGTCACCCAGATCTTTTCCGCTGTTGTGCCTATTTCTGATTCCCCTCTGGAATCTGACTGCATTCATGCCACTCAGGCATATGGAATTCCGTTTGCTCATACACATCTTCAGCTTTTATGTAATAAAAAGAAAAAGGAAATCAGGAACTGTCTGTATTGATGGCGAGCACACAAAGGGGACTGTGAGAAGCTGCCTGCCTCGTTCATGGTAATGATTTGTTGACTTTTTTAGCTCTTTATGTGATCTGAGGATGCAGTTTTGGTGGATTCAGCATTGCATTAAAAAAAATGATTTGGGTGACTGATTTCTGGTGTTTGATGGCAACATTAGCCTCATAGCTACAGCACTAAAGTAAATAATTAAACGTCTTTGTAAATCGATCACATCTATACAGCATTTTAGGGCCAATGTTAATATAAACAGACTTCAAGAACAAAGTTATAATATTTCAAGAAAAAAAGTTATAATATTCAGAAAAAAAGTCATACTATTTTGGATAAATGGTTATATTATATTAAAGTTATATTAATTTAAAAAGTTGTAATATTTCAAGATAAAAAGTAATGTTGGGGGAAAAATCGTAATATTTCGAGAAAAGGTAAAAATTTCGAAAAAAAAAAATTTATTTTGAGAAAAAAAGTCGTAACATTGAGAAAAAAGTCTTAATATTTAATAATAATTTTTTAAAAAGTCATATTTTTTTTAAAAGTCACTAATTCAAGGAAAAATGTTGTAATATTTTGAGAACGTCGTAATATTTTAAGAAAAAAAAAGTTGTAATATTGGGAGGATGAAGTGGGCTAACTGTAGGGGGGCTGCCATAACATGATGGGGTCTTGGTTGCTGTACTGCCGCCGGAGATTTCGCCCCCGGTCGCCGTGCAGACGACCCTGCCTGCGATTCTCCTTCCACAACACAGACAGACAGTTTCCTCCGAGTCCGTCTGGCTCTTTATTCTAGTTTGTTTCTAAAAATATTACGACTTTTTTCTCGAAGTCTATTCTATTTATATTAATAGTGGTCCTAAAACGCCATACATCTGAGATAAGGAGACACACTGCGTAAATCTTTCATCAAGCTACTTTTTTAGTTCTAGGACACGAGATTTTTCCTCTCTCTCACACAAAACTCGTTTTTCTCTCCAGGAGTTAAAGAGGTAAACACACAAACACACCCGCTGAAGTGTCGCCCACACCTGACGTCAAGCGCAATTCAACAGTGAAAGCTCGGTTCGATTCAGTTCACCGAACCGATTCTTTGGTGTCGTACGTCTCAATTCAATTCGATGGAATCATCATTGATTCGCTTCACTTTTGATTCGGCCCAGTGTCGCTACCTACACATAACGGAGTAGCCTCGAACTGCACAAAGCCCAAACACCAAAAAGGCTCTCAAAGCTTGTTATTCAAAGTCTTATTACATAACCATCCAATAACCAGCCTGTAGCAGGACACGAACACCTGCGCAGAGATTCACCGAAAAGAGCCGGTTCAAAAGAACGACTCGTTCGCGAGTGCACTTGAATTTGAACTGCAAAGGAAAAGTTTGACCTGCGTATTCAGAAGGACCTTCCCATCACACCCCCAGCCTCCTTCTCCGTGCAGGCGCAGGCTACCAGACACGTAAAGGGAAAGTCCATCGATTTTTCACGGTAGCCACATAATTAAAAGGTTGGGATGTAAAGAAAGTCGGAGTGGTTTGTGTGAAATGCTCCGTTCTGGAGAAGAACCGGTCACAGTGGTGGTGATAGGAACCAGACGCCCACCTCTAACTGCCCCCTCAGACAGCTATTACATGCAGTTGTTAGATAGGCTGCCTGAGGTCTGACACGCTGTTTAATGACAGGCTTTTAACAAAGTTTTGGACTTAAATGTGTATTTAAATCCTTAATAGCGGAGGGGTACACACCGGGCGTTGTGAGGCAAAATAGTTCCCAAAGGAAACTTCAGATTTTCCACTATTTGGCTAAGGTGGTGTTAGGAGTCTGGCCCAAGGACTCTTATTGGCATAGTGTAGGGCGCTTGCCCTGGTGGGGGATTGAACCCCAATCTACAGTGTAGATTGTGAAGGCAGAGGTGTTACACTAACCAACCGTTTCACCATCAACAGTGCATATACAGCTCAGCAGGTTTGGGGTAGTAAAAATGGCTATATTTGTGTTGTAGACATGCGACCCCTGGTCCCTATCAGCACCACTGTAAATGCACTTTGTCTGCAATGAACCCGTTCGCTCTGCTTACACCGCAAGGACGGGATTACTGCGAAATTTTGAAAAGCGGTGGAGTTCCCCTTCAAGCAAAGATGCAGAGGCTAATGCAAAACGACGACGTCCGATTACAAGCTTAAAACTTTAGACGGGAAAATTGGCAACGTGCAAGTTTGGTTTGGGGGGGGGGTCTTGGAAGTGACCACTGACCACTGTAGCGTGTCCTCGTGCACATTCCAAAGCCACGTGTCGAATTCCACGCAGCGTCCCAGACTTTCGGACTCACTAAGCAGCGGTGCGTTTGCAGAACTGAACTCCAGAAAAACCCGGTTCTGCTTCCATTTACACGGAGAACCCCCATTTACCCCAGACCTGCGACAAAACGGGGCAAGAACGCACAGCGCGTGCGGACGCAGCGACCTCCGCGCGAATGTGGACGCTGAACAGCGGCGACGCGGTGGCAGATCTTCGCAAAAACGGGAACATTTGCAGTCGCAAAAACTTCCAACGGGAGGGGAAACGTGCAATGCACGCGGGGGTTACGACGTGTGCGCGCGCCTGCAGGTGGTTTAGGGGTCGCCACCGGACCGGACATCGAAGGCGTCCACCTGCTCCACTTGTTTGTGCCTCACAACCGCAACAGTGAACGGGATCGAGCTGCCCGCGCGGCCGATGGCTCTCCGCGCGGAGCCGGTGCCGTTACATTGTCGCTGCCAGTGGCCAAATCTGACAGCGCGATCCGACTCAATTCAGCGAAATCAGGAGCTCGCGCCTCGCTGTGCTGAGGATGTCAAGGTCACTCACCCCTGTCTGGTCAGGCAGGTCCGCACGCGAAGTCCTAACGCAGAAAAAAGGGATGAAGACTGCCTTTTTTTTTGGAATAGCTGAAAAAGCACGAGACTCTCCTCTGATGTTCCAACTTCTCCCCCAGGACGAGTTTTTTTACAGTCACTTGTGAGCTGGAGTCAATGCGCCCCCATGCGGCAGGTGGCGGTATCTCTTCCAGCAACAGGTGCAGTTGCAGACTGGGACCTGTTACTCTGACCCTGTACGCGCCTTAACTGTATAGGCTCACTGACAGCTCTGCACACTTGTTGGTCAGGACCCTCACAGAGCAGGTGTTGTTTGGGCGGTGGATCATTCTCAGCACTGCAGTGACGTGGTGGTGGTGTGTTAGTGTGCGTTGTGCTGGTCTGAGTGGATCAGACACAGCAGTGCTGCTGGAGTTTTTAACACTCTGTCCACTCACTGTCCACTCTATTCAACACTCCTACCTTGTCGGTCCACCTTTCAGATGTAAAGTCAGAGGCGAAAGCTCATCCCAGTTTGTGTTGGTCATCCTCTAGTCCTTCATCAGTGGTCACAGGATGCTGTTGGCTGGGTATTTTTGGTGGGATGGCTATTCTCAGTCCAGCAGCACTACTGTGTCTGATCCACTCAGACCAGCGCAACACACACTAACACACCACCACCAAGTCGGTGTTACTGCAGTGCTGAGAATGATCCACCCCCCAAATAGTCCTGACCACTGAAGAGGTTTATTGCAGCTGTCGGAAGAAAACCTTCTTTTTTCAGTTTTGGACCCAATTTGAAAACGCCTGTTGTTTTTTACATTGTGTGAAAATTTCATGATGATTGGACCAAAAGAAATGGCACAAAACGACTTGGGAAAACGTCTGGTTCCATTGACTTACATTAAAAGTAGGTTTTTTTCCTTCTACTGTAAAGTTACCATTTTGGAGATATGAGGTTTTCTTCCAACAGCAGCGACACATATACAGTATCTCACAAAGGTGAGTGCACCCCTCTCATTTCTCCAAATAGTTTATATCTTTTCATGGGACGACACTATAGAAATGAAACTTGGATATAACTCAGATTAGTCAGTGAGCAGCTTGTATAGCAGGACAGATTCACTGTCCTCTGAGAAGAACTCAACACACAGCCTTTAATGTCTAAATACCTGGCAACACAAGTGAGTCCCCTAATATACACTTGCTGTATATTTATATGATATACATAGAGTTCAATTAAGTTAACTCTAATCATCTAATCATTTAAAGGCAGACTGAAGTTGTCCTTCTATGCGCTTGAAGAAAATACATGTTGACATAAAGCATAATGCTGCTGTATTACTCACAAGAGCTCAGCAAGGGTGTACACAGTTGTGGTGATGGGAACCAGACGTCCATCTCTAAAAGCTCCCTCAGTGAGAGTTCTAAACTGAAATGGTAGATGTACAGGGTGTCCCAGAAATATTGCCGTCATTTCGTAGACTAATAACACATCAAATTCTCCCTTAAATGATCTCAAATTCTAACAGCATGTTTGAAAACGAACCAAGATTCATTTTGAATGTTGTTTTTTTCTTTCAGGTTGAAGAATGGCGTTCACTAGAAATGAGAAACATTTTGTGTGGTAGAATTTGCTCAAACACAGTCGAACGAGAGTGTGCAGCGTGCATTTTCAAGGAAATTCAATAGAAATGCACCAACTGGAGCTGCACTGGAGAGTGTTGTGCAAGACCTGCCGGAGTCTCTGCTGCTCTGTTGTACTGTAATCTGTGGTCAGCCACTCTTTACAGAACTGACTGCGTTTTTTCTTTCCTTTCTTTGCCGAGCTGATCAGCTGCCCATCCTGTGCGTCTGATGCTGTTGCCTCTACTGCCTTGATTGGTGCCGCTGCTCACCAGCCTTCTGGACTGGCTTGCCCACCACTGAGCTTCTTGCTTTACAGCGCTGTGCAGTCCTCACCCTCAGATCTTTTCTTTTCCCACTTTACTATAATACTTCATACTAATAATGTTTGCTGTCCGGTGTCGACCAGAGGAGGATGGGTTCCCCTTCTGAGTCTTGGTTCCTCTCAAGGTTTCTTCCTCTTTTAGGAAGTTTTTCCTTGCCACCGTCGCCGCTGGCGTGCTCATGGGGGCTCGGACCCGGATTTTCTTTTCTTTTCTTTCTGTAATGCTGATTGTTTTGTAAAGGTGCTTTGTGACAACGCCAATTTCATTTCGTTTGCCCAGGACACCCTGTATTCTGCCTGATGTCTAACACATTGTTTTATGTCAGTTTTGTGATAAAGGCTTGCCTTGAAATGTGTTTTAATCCAGGAGGGGTACATGCAAGTCTTTGTTAGGCAAATTGTCCCCAAAGGAATTACTTTTCCCAATTTATCACTATTTTAGCATTAAACCTAAAACCTCAGAAGACACGTGCAGGTTCACTAATGGTTTTGTATAGAAGATAAATTGGCTGTGTTTGCGCTGTAGATATTGTGGCGTCTGGTTCCCATCACCACCACTGTAAAGAAATCAAAGCCCGTGAGCTTCTCTACAGTGAACCATTTTATGTCAAACCACCCTGAATGACTCTGTTTACGTCTCAAGGACTGAATTATTTGGAAATTTTGGAAAATTGGTGGAATTTCCCTTTGATGTGACCAGGGTTATTCAGAGTGGTGTGGTGTGAAAGGCTCTGTTCTGGAGTATATCACACAGTCAGAGCTGTTGACCGTGGTGGTGTATTATATGATATGGCTATGAATACACTGGCATTGTTTTATGATCCTTTTTGGCCTAAAACCTATTTAAATTTGTAGTCCATTCATGGTGGAGAGGTACATGCATGGAGTTGTAAGACATAATAATACATAGATTTTCCACTATATTACAACTGCATTACATTACATATTTCATAAGAAAAAGAAACATCTATACTCTGAATCCCTGGCTTCCATGAACAACTGTATATACTTTGTTTACATTTCACTGAATTAATTATCCGCCCGATGACCGCTGGGATAGGCTCCAGCACCCACCCGCGACCCTGAGAGAGCAGCTACTTAGAAAATGTGTGTGTGTCTGTGATTGAATTATGTGGACATTTTGGGGAAAAAAAATGTGGGATTTCCCTTTAAAGGCTCATAGCAATTCCACAAAGAGCCAGATGGTGGCAGTAATGGTGCAATTATTTCATAGGTGTCTTGAATAGATCCATTTAAATGCTGCTTAAAGAGGATTTGCTCCTAATTAAATGGTTAAAATGTAAACAGAGTCATTCAAAGTGGTTTAATGTGAAATAATCTGTTCTAGAAAAAACGTACTTAGTCAGAATCGCTCACAGAGGTGATGGGAACCAGACGTCTGGCGAGTTTAATGCCTCTGAAAGCTCCCTCACAAAAAAGTGCCTAAATGATGTGGTTATGAGTATGCTGCCTGATGCCTGAAACACTGTTTTATGAAAGCTTTGAGGGCTTAAAGCACATATTTTTAAAAGCCATTCATGGCGCAGGGGTAGATGTCCCCAAAAAGACAACAGGACCCCAGTTCCTCACCACCACTTGGTAACTTTCTCGACGATGAAACAGTCTGAATGACTTTGTTTACATCTGACGAGTTACGAGTGACTGAGCTGTATGGAATTTTTTAAGAAGGTGGTGGAATTCCCCTTTATGCATACACACACACATGTACCATCTAAGCCGTTTCTCGTGGGTGCTGGAGCCTATCCCAGCTGTCATCAGGCAAAGGGCAGGATACACCCTGGACAGGTCACCAGTCCATCACAGGGCTGACAGACAGACACATTCACACCTAGGGGCAATTTACCACGTCCAATTGACTGCATGTCTTTGGGAGGAAACCCACACAGACACAACATGCAAACTCCACACAGAAAGGACCCTGGTTGCCCGGCCGGGGAACTGAACCCAGGCCCTTCTTTCTGTGAGGCGACAGCGGTACCCGCTGCGCCACCGTGCCAACCCCTTTAAGCACAATTAGGATACAATTATGATCTTTTTTTAACACATCCACAAGTTGAGAACAGCCCGCCAACCTAAAACACACAGTCAACAATGGTCCTGTGGTCAGAAACTGTCCACTAATGAAGGGCTAAGAGGTCTCTGACACAAACTGTGCCTGGACACTGTACACTGTAACTGTACACCCACCTACCACAGATATAAACTCAGAGATGCTGTGTTGTCTTTGTTATTGGTATTGTAATTAATCTGAGCTGATACAAATATACAAACAAAAAAATGTAAAAAAAAAAAAAAAATTTACACATAAAGGGCAACAGGTATTTTCAAATTATTTCAAAAAGTGAAAAATGACCAAAAAATGGAGATACAAGGTTTTGGTCTGATGACAGCGATATGCTTTGGATGCTGGTATTCTGGTCAGCAGAAATGTAAGCCTATAGGCTGATCACCAGCAAAACCAGCATATGCTGTGTTTTGGATGCTGGTATGCTGGTCAAACTAGCACCAGACCAGCATGAACCATCTTAGACCAGCATGCAATTCATGTTGATCTATGCTGTTTTAGTTTTTAATCAGGGTATGCAAGACCCGTCGAAGTGCAAATAGGGAAGCTGATCCAGTCATATGAAGTGTTTGAGTGAATTAATGCTTACATTTTCATTTATCTGATGCTTGCAGGGAGTGAGTTCTGGAACATCATAATGTCTAACTTGCATCATGACTCAGTGCCATATACTGTAAACTGCAGTAGCCTAGTAGTTCAATCAACATCTTATACAGTCAACAACTGAATATCAAATCAAATAAAGTGCAATTCAGTGACGTTTCAACGTTTATTGCCAGTTTTCTCTTTTTAGAGCAACTTCCCTCTGACTCACTTTCTTCTCTGACTGCTGTTTCTCGCCTAGTCCCTCCCCTGTGTGTGCCTCACTCACCCCAGTCTCAGTGCTCATCATAATCCACAGATCTGATTGGCTGAGTAGTGTCACGTGTGATATTTTCAACGCATGTGATTGGTCTGTGAGACTCCAGCTGATAAAGCTACCATAAAGGTTAGCAAAGTTATGCCGATAATAGGACCACCCCGTCTAAATGAAATAATTTTCCATAGTTTATCAGTTGCTGGTCCGCATAGGACAGCGTCTGGGTTCTGGACTGCGGTCCGCTTACTAGTGACCTCTGATCTAGATTTTTAAAAATGGACATCTAATCTCAAGGGGCGGCACGGTGGCGTGGTGGGTAGCACTGTCGCCTCACAGCGAGGAGGGCCTGGGTTCGATTCCCTGGCCGGGCAACTGGGGTCCTCTCTGTGTGGAGTTTGCATGTTCTCCCCGTGTCTGCGTGGGTTTCCTCCGGGTTCTCCGGTTTCCTCCCACAGTCCAAAGACATGCAGTCAGGCCGATTGGACGTGCTAAATTGCCCCTAGGTGTGAGTGACTGTCTGTGTCTGTCTGTCTGCCCTGCGATGGACTGGCGACCCGTCCAGGGTGTATCCTGCCTTCCGCCCGAAGACTGCTGGGATAGGCTCCAGCACCCCCCCGCGACCCTGACGGGGAAGCGGCTTAGAAAATGGATGGATGGATGGATCTAATCTCATTGATGTTAAACTATCTGTCATAAACATACATACCAGATGTAAATACAGTCCAGTGGTAGCACTCAATCAGTGTCATAGAAAGTTATCACAAAGCAAATTTCTTTATTTTCACACTTTGCTTCCACCTGTGTACATAAGGAATGATAAAAATAGCACATAGGTGTCCAGGTCGCATGGATTGCTTTTGGTTGTTTTTATTTTGATTCTATAACTTGCACCTGACTTAAAAAACAGACTCGAGTATATTTAATCAACACTAACAATCAGTGCAAATAAAATAGTACAACTACACCAATCAGGCAGGACATTATGACCTCCTCCTCGTTTCTACACTCACTGTCCATTTTATCAGCTCCACTTACTCTATAGGAGCACTTTGTAGCTCTACAGTTACAGACTGTAGTCCATCTGTTTCTCTGATACTTTGTTAGCCCCCTTTTACCCTGTTCTTCAGTGGTCCGAACCCCCATGGAGCCTCACAGAGCAGGTACTATTTGGGTGGTGGATCATTCTCAGCACTGCAGTAACAGCGATGTGGTGGTGGTGTGTTAGTGTGTGTTGTGCTGGTCTGAGTGGATCAGATGCAGCAGTGCTGCTGGAGTTTTTAAACACGGTGTCCACTCACTGTCCACTCTATTAGACACTTCTACCTTGTCAGTCCACCTTGTAGATGTAAAGTCAGAGACGACAGCTCATCTGCTGCTGTGTTGGTCATCCTCTAGTCCTTCATCAGTGGTCACAGGACGCTGTTGGCTGGATATTTTTGGTTGGTGGACTATTCTCAGTCCAGCAGTGTCACTGAGGTGTTTAAAAACTCCAGCAGCACTGCTGTGTCTGATCCATTCAGACCAGCGCAACACACACTAACACATCACCACCATGTCAGTGTTACTGCTGTGCTGAGAATGATCCACCACCCAAATAGTACCTGCTCTGTGGTGGTCCTGACCACTGAAGAACAGAGTAAAAGGGGGCTAACAAAGTATCAGAGAAACAGACAGACTACAGCCTGTAACTGTAAAGCTACAAAGTGGTAAGTGGAGCTGATAAAATGGGCAATGAGTGTACATGCAAGGAGATGTACCTAATGAAGTGGGCGATCGATGCCTGTACTGCAAAATGTTATGACATTAATAAGCCATGTGACGGTGCCCTGCTCGTATCAAGAGCACTCAGCCTGCAGACATGATGGATTTTCTCATAAAGCCATTGTGCGGGTGGTTCTGACCGTGTCTGAGCGATTAATTGGATTGGCTTATGCGCTAATGCGTCCCACAGAATGTACGGAATGGCACAAATGTTCAGTGTTACGTGATCTGTCTCTTTATGTAGCATCTAAAAATACTCCCACAGCATTAGAGAGTCATTTTTCTCTCTGTAGTTCAGACTCTAAATCCTAACGCTTGGCCCATCTGTCTCAGAGGAAGAACGCTGATCCCAGATCAGTGCTTTTCTTCAGAGGAGCTCTTCCTCTGACACACACTCGCCAGGTGTGTCTCGGGGGAAGTGGGTTAAGCTCTGGCGGCACGTGTGGTAGAGGGCAGTGAGGATTACAGCTTGTTGGATGACCCCATCCTGCTGTTAGTTTGAGGTCAACAACTCTTCAGTGCATGTTTATCTCCCACCACTGAGCCACACTCCTTATTTATGGCTTATACCCAAAAATGCTCCAATTTGAGAGGGTGTAAAAGCAGGGCTAGGAGCACCAGACCACTAGGGACATACTGTTATGATGCCTCTTGTGTTGTGTAGGCTATACATTACAGCATCAGTGATTGAAGCATTTAAAATCAGCCCATTTAGAGCTCAAAACAGTTCAATTTTTGAGAATGAAGGTTGTCTGAGCTGCAATGTCAGTGGCTGGGTTAACACTGAATCCACTCTGAATCCACACTGAATCCATCCCAAATATAGATTAACTCACTGTTTACATGCTCACTACAAGTAATCCGATCCTGAATGTGTAGACAACCACTTAGAGCAGACGTTACCATGACAACAAGCATCATGTGAGTCCAGTCAGAGTGAGATGAGCAGCAGTGAGCAGTGCTTGTGTTTTTAATTGGTTTAAAATGATGTCAGTCTCATGAAAACGTCCTTCACATGTCCTTATTAAAGAAGGCCGAGAGGAAGACGTCGTGTTCTGAGACATGTAAGCTGGACGTCCGTCCCACCACCATCTTTTAGAGATCAGAGCATAAACTTCGTCTCCTCTGCAGACCAGTTTCTGCTCCGCCATGTTGAACGTTATAAACTTTCACTACGACGCGACGCACGTGCAGACTTAAACTTTCCGATAGGGAATGTAATCAGATACAGGCATTTACACTGTTGTTATTCTTCTATTTAGCAGATTATTTCCAGGATTACCCACTTCATTCAGTTGGATCGAATTGTATTCCTAATGCCGTCAATTGGATTGGACCATTCTAATTGAGGTGTTTACATGGATGTGTTCTATTTTGATTGAGCTATTAGTCCGATTATTAATGGATTATTAGGCTGCATGTAAACGTGGCTACTGTCATGATGGAGGCGTAGAGGCTGGATGTAGGCACAAGCATCACTTTTATGAAAATCCAAAGTAAGAAAAACAAATCAGAAAACCTAAACCTAGACGAAACAAAGAACGAACAAACAAACATATACAGGCTACAGCTTGAGAAAAGGACAATACAAGGGAGAAGCTAATAGACTTGAACAAATGCAGCCTTCAAGCTTAGGTTGATCTAACCCTGAATTTTCTGCCCAAAGATGGTGGATGATGGTAATCTGCTATCATAGCAACTTGCTGCACACATAACCTGATCTGGGCAGGTTACATTCAGGATTTCAGATTATAACCAGGTCTTGGGCCAATAAGAGCTGAGCTTCTGACAAGAAGAGCTGAGAGCCTTCTGATGAAGGTAGTCCCATCCAGTCCCTTTTGGTGTCAATTATATGAAAATTGTTGCTTTTCAGTTGAGAAAACAAATAAGACTTCATAGATATCAAGAATAGAAAGCAAACATTGCTCAATCAAGCACTAATTTTCTTTATTGTATGTTTACACAGTATGATTTCTTTATCACAGTTTAAAAAATAAGCCACTGGACGTCTCTTCATCTTTCCTGGGATTGACAGTTCAGCATAAAAGTCATGCTTTATATACACACACGTAATGATTCATTATAACTTTATTATCACTATAATATCTAAAACTGGGATAACAAAGAAAACTGTCTTCTGAACCATGTACTGCAAATGTTATGAAAGCAATTTAAAAAATCAATTCACTTTTCATGCATAAAATGGTCCTTGATTTATTTTCCTTTGTGGATTATGTTGCCTTTAGACAACATTGTGCGACAATGGGCAGAAATTATATAGAGTAGTGTTCCCTGAAGTGGTGAGACCTGGCTTGTGGCTTAATCCATTCCACTGTTGCTCTATGTTGCTTCTAGGCAACAAACATATTTCTGCAAAAACATAAAAATGATACTCTGTTTACTGTGTTTAAAAAGAGACTTAAAAGTGTACACTAGAAGATAGTATCACCAAGTACATACTTTTTCTTGACTTACTCAAACTCTTCCCTTTATTGTTACCTCTATCATTGTCTTTAAATATGGTTAATGTTATTGTAAAGTGAGGAAAATTAGTTTGTTGCTCTGAGGCAACATTATGCAATAGAGCATTAATATTTGAGATAATAACGCTTTTGGTTTGGTCTCTACATGGTGGGTGTAGAAATAAGAGTAAGTGAAGCCTGACCAAAGGAACCATGATAAACCCAACCTGGGTGTCAGACTGGTTTCCTTCCAGGCCGCAGCTCCGCAGACATTAGTGTTTTCTCACTTCTAAAACTCTGAATTCAACTCACAAAGACCTTGCAAATTAGCTAATGGGTGAAATCCAATATTTTAATAATAAATTCATTAAATATACTGTCACGTTTTGAATGGGTGGGGAGGAAAGACGCAGGGGGCAGGGGTGAAGGCAGAGAGCAGATTTATTCTCTTAAACACAACTTAAATGGCTTTTCAGCCTGTCACGTTAATGTCTCGTGGACTCGTTCCATTTGGCTCCCTCTCGCGGCTTGCCGGGGTCTCCTTCTCTCTTGAAGCTCCACCGCCTACTGAAGGGAGAGACGACTAAGTAGGCTGGCAGAAACAAGGCACAGGTGAGTATCGTCAGCTACTTAACCCACTGGTTCAACAGGACCGGCCTCTCCATCCCGCATTCGATACTCGGCCACACCCCCTTCTCCACATATAGTCGTGGGCTGGAGGTTAGGGAACTGGCCCTGTGACCAGAAGGTTGCTGGTTCAATCCCCAGCGCTGACAGTCCATGACTGAGGTGTTCTTGAGCAAGACACCTAACCCCCAACTGCTCCCCAGGCACCATGGATAGGGCTGGCCACCGCTCCGGGCAAGTGTGCTCACTGCCCCCTAGTGTGTGTGTATTCACTAGTGTGTATGTGGTGTTTCACTTCACAGATGGGGTAAATGCAGAGGTGGAATTTCCCCATTTGTGGGATCAAAAAAGTATCACTTAACATTATATTAAATAGACATTATAGTTTATAGCCTGAAAATACAAATATAAAGTCGACTATGTATTCATATAAGCAAACCAACTGACGCAACTAGGCCTCGTTGAGTCCACACCCAAACCTGTTAGATTATTAGTGCTAAGTCAGATTCATTGTCAAATTTGGGGTTGATGAGTAAGTGTTGGAATGCTGTACACTTCCAGCAGGGCGGCGCTGCTACTTTGACGTCATCAGCTGTGCAGCTCTAATCGACACAGACACTAATCCAACTCCTCCACAAAGCCCTTCTGCTGAGAGACAGAGAAAGAGAGAGAGAGAGAGAGGGAGAGAGCAACAGAGGGGAGGGGCTGAGAGAGAGAGGGATGAATGGAAAAAAGAGTGTCAGAGGTTGTTGGCTTGAGGAAGTGCAGAGCGGTTTTCTTGTTCGTGACATTATTCTAGAAATACTGTGGATGCATTAATTGCTGTCCTCATCTCCAGCCGCTGATCCTCCTGCTGACCCCCCCTGCGGCACTCGTTGAGCCTCATCCAGCCCGTTCCAGCCTACCAAGCCCCCGCTGCTGGCCCGGGCAGCACCCTGGAGAGCCATAGCCCCTCGCTGGGGCCTATAGAGGGGGAGAGCTGTGAGAGCTGCCCCCCTCTGGCCCCAATCATCATACCCTGCATGGAGCACTGCAACAGTCCAGGGGACGCATGCTGCATCTCCACGGATGGGTAGGAGACTTCTGCTGAGCTTTGAAAGAGAGAGAGAGAGAGAGAGAGAGAGAGGTTAATTTATTAAATATATTGCATGTTGATAATTTTGTTACTTTTTGTGCATATACGGTGGATCGATTGTGCAACACATTATAGCAGAGGTGTGAAGAGCCTCAGCAGTGTTGGGAATTCAACTACCAAAGCCCACTTGAATAGTAGTAGCGGCCGTTTTGTGCTTTTATTAGTGCTTGGCAGTCAAGGACTCAATTCACACATTCATTTCCTGCTAAAAAGTATAGAAAAGACATTAACACTTTAAAACAACCCAGCTGTACAAATATTTGGTGAACTATAGGTCAGATAATCCAAATATGTTACAATGCTCTTACCTGTAATGAGCTGTATGAGAGGCTGGACAGTAAAGAAGGAGTAAAGGACTTGTATCGTTTGGCTAAACAGAGAGATAAAGCTGGAAAGGATGTACAGCAGGTTAGGCTGATAAAGGATAAGAGAGGGAAATGTACTAGTGAGTGAACAGAGAGTGTTGAGTAGATGGAAGGAGTACTTTGAAGAACTAATGAATGAGAAAAACGAGAGAGAGAGGAGGACAACGGGGGGAGAGATTGTGGATCAGAAAGTGCAGAGAATTAGTAAGGTGGAAGTGAGGGCAGCTTTAAAAAGGATGAAGAATGGAAAGGCAGTTGGTCCAAATGACATACCTGTGGAGGGATGGAGATGTTTAGGAGAGAAGGCAGTGGACTTTTTAACCAGGTTGTTTAACAAAATCCTGGAGAGTGAGAGGATGTCTGATGAGTGGAGAAGCAGTGTATTGGTCCCCATTTTTAAGAACAAGGGTGATGTGCAGAGCTGCAGTAACTACAGAGGTATAAAGTTGATGAGCCACACCATGAAGGTATGGGAAAGAGTTGTTGAAGCAAGGCTAAGGCGAGAGTTTCAGATCAGTGAGCAGCAGTTTGGTTTCATGCCCAGAAAGAGAACCACAGATGCAATTTTTGCGTTGAGAGTGTTGGTAGAGAAGTACAGAGAAGGTCAGAAGGAGCTACATTGTGTCTTTGTGGATCTAGAGAAGGCATATGATAGTGTGCCAAGACAGGAACTGTGGTACTGTATGAGGAAATCAGGTGTAGCCTGAAAAGTATGTTAGGGTGGTGCAGGACATGTATGAGGATAATGAGACAGTGGTGAGGTGTGCAGTTGGAGTGACAAATGGTTTCAAGGTGAAGGTAGGGTTACATCAGGGATCAGCTTTGAGCCCCTTCTTGTTTGCAATGGTGATGGAAAGGTTGACAGATGAGGTCAGGCAGGAGGCTCCATGGACCATGATATTTGCAGAGACAAGTTGTCAGTAGAGACAAGATGGAATACAAGGGTGTGAATGAGAGGGAGGCAGGTGGAAAGGTGAAGATGCAAGGAGTAGAGGCCGTAAAGGTGGATGACTTCAAATATCTTGGGTCAACCATCCAGAGAATGGAAAGTGTAGAAAAGAGGTGAAGACGAGGGTGCAGTCAGGATGGAGTGGGTGGAGACGGGTGTCAGGGCTGATGTGTGACAGAAGGATAGCAGCAAGAGTGAAAGGGAAGGTTTACAAGACATCAGTGCGTCCTGGTATGATGTATGGTTTGGAGACTGTGGCTCTGTCTAAAAGACAGGAGGCTGAGCTGGAGGTGGCAGAGATGAAGATGCTGAGATTTTCGTTGGGAGTGACAAGGATGGACGAGATTAGAAATGAGCAGATCAGAGGGACAGTGAAGGTGGAGCAGTTTGGAGATAAAGCCAGAGAGGCCAGGTTGAGATGGTTTGGACATGTGTTGAGGAGGAATAGTGGATATATTGGTCAAAGAATGTTGGAGATGGAGCTGCCGGGTAGAAGGAGAAGAGGTAGACCTCAGAGAAGGTTTATGGATGTAGTGAAGGTGGACATGGAGATGGTTGGTGTAAAAGTAGAGGAGGCAGTGGATAGGGCAAGATGGAGGCAGATGATCCGCTGTGGCAACTTTCCCTTTCAATAACAAATGCAAAAGCTGCACTAATAGTGGTCCCTTCCAGAGAATGTTCAGCCTGCTAATTGTGGTTTATAATGGCAAGTGGATACCCTTGTTTATAGTAGGTGAAGGTAGCATTAGGAGTCTTGCCCAAGGAGGCTGGTTAGTACAGCACAGCATGCTTGCTCTGTCATTGGATCTAACCCCAGTCTTGAGGCATTGAGGGCAGATGTGTTACCCACTACACTGAACCAACCATGTTAGTTTATATCTATTAGGTTTTTGTCATGGCAACTCGAGTCTTATTAAAGTTGAATTAAATCAGTGCAATGATACGCTAATGAGAAGATGAGAATTTTAGGTGACTTTTGTTTCACAGTATCCTGCAGTTGCAGCATTTACAGGCAAATGTATTAGCTGAGGTATGCATGAGGGCACATAGCATGTGTAGGTGCTGATTAATGGGTAACAGACTCAGTGGGTCAGTTAACTGTACCCTAAATAAATGCATACAACGTAGCATTGTTAGCTTAAACTGAACCCAAAATTAGCTTGCTAATCCACCAACCCAGCTTTGTTGTTTTTCCACGCTGCTCTGCATAATCACAGAAAATCTAATCATTACATTAGCTTGTGCCTACTGTTGCATCATATTGGACCATATGGGGACCTAGGATGGCTATGCAGTGTGTTTACATACATTAGATATCCAAAAGTATCCATACACCTCTTTTAATCAGTACCTTCAGGTATATTAGGGGGAACCCAGTGCTGACACAGGTGCACACACACAGTTTTCCTAGAATGGGATGCTCTGGAGCAGCAGCATATGAGCCTAAAGTCATTATACTAATTGCCAAGCATCATTGGCCTGTGAAGCAGTTGGACTGCGTATCCTGAAGCGGTGATTCCAATAGCTTTGGAACGAGTTGGAGATTAAGAGCTAGTCACCCGACATCAGCACCTGATCTTACTAATGTTCTTGGGGCTGAAAGTAATCAAACCCTCACGGCAGTGTCCCAACATCTGTTACTGCAGCCATGAAGGACGAACTTCCTATTAATAACCAGAAGGAGCATTGGGAACCTATTTCAGACTAGTTCACAGTGGTGGTGATAGGAACCAGATGTCTAATATCTCTAAAAGCTACGTCAAAGAAAACTACTCTATTAAATGTATACTCTAAAAATGAATGTGCTGCCTAAAGGCCAAGAAATTGTTTAGCTTTTGTCGTAAGGTTTTGGCCAAACATATGTTCTTAAAATACATGCAGAGCATTGTGCTGTTGCCAACACTGCATATAAAAACACGGCTAGTAAACAACATGGGTACTTTTGCATTGGAGACATCTTGACCTACAGCTTAACCTCTGGTTCCTCTCGCAACCACTGTAAAGAAATAGAGACTCGGCAAACCACACTGCAGTGATGAACAGTAACAAAGTAAATGTAATACGTTTCTGTACTAAGTAGTTTTTTTTATTTTTTTGTGTATTTGTACTGAAGTTTTTCCATTTTGAGCGACTTTTTCCTTTCACTCCACTACATTTCAAAGTCAAATATCTGACTTTTTACTTCACTACATCAGAAATCTGTCGTTCCTTTTGGTTTCTGTGTATATAAAAACGTAACATGTCAAAATGAAAGAAGCGCAAAGCCAGAGCACCAATCAGGGCCCAGCGGTCACTTTGTTTAGTGCTTGTTTTTACCTGTTGGTCATACCGACCCAGTGCATCACACGGTTCAACGTCAGCGCAGCAGCGTAAAACTTTGGGAGAGTCAGTTCAACATAAATGATGAACTAACCTAACTTTGTGTAAATAGAGCTCAATATAGAAATATGTCCACATATGCAGTCGAGACTGACGCAGCTTTTTTCTGAATTTCTACAAACACCATTTCATTTTATAGTAAATTAGTTTGGGCTGGTTTATGTTTATGAACAGAGGCCTACAGATCAACATAGTAAAGGAGCTCATCTGTGATCCTGAGTTTAAAGCCAGTTTTTATTAAACCTAAACTTGTAACTAAGTTGTAAATAAATCTTAAACTGAAACTTTGCTTGTGTATAAAAATTATTTCAGAGCCACTCGGTTCTCCCTGATGGAAACTGTTTACCTTCAGTGTTTTATGATCATTTTAATAGACGTCAGCGTCACTAATTAATGACATTCTATTAAAAGACTGATTTACCAAGAGAGACACTGGAGGATTTTCACCTTAAATGAGTTCATGAAGCGAGTCTTGGACATTAGAGCCATAGATAATCTTTTAGTACTTTTACTTTTGATACTTAATTACATTTCAAGGCAAACACTTTTGTACTTTTACTCAAGCGGAGGTCTAAACTTCTCCTTTTACTGGAGTAATATTTTACCTTGGGTATCTTTGTGTACTTCGTCCCCCACTGCCATTTTGCATTAAACTACTCTGAATGACTGTTGAGCAATGCATTAAGCATTAAATTTTGAGGAATTGGTGGAATTCTCCTTCAAATAACCTCAAATAGACTTAAGTTTGTTTTGAAACTGTATGGCTTTTTGTTATCTATAGAAAGGACTAAACGAGCTACATAGATTATAGCAGTGTGTCACATAGAATAACAAAACAAATTCATAAAAAAATGCTGGAATCATAGGGACTCTCAAACGTCCCTACCGTGTCAAAAAAGTTCAGGAATTCCATCATCCTGGTTATTCCTGCTCTTATGACCATGCTTACCCTGTCACTCACTCACCGACACACCGGAGCCGGAGAGCAGAGCGGTGAGCTCGTTAATGACTTTAGCACTGACAGCAGGACAGCAGGAGGGCCAGGCTGGATTACCGAGTGCTCTGCTTCATCACTGGCGTCACACGGCCCTGGGGGGATCTGTCACAGATGCAGGTGACACACATAGAATGCAATGGCGAGTAGGCAGAGATTTTCATAGAGTTGTATTTAGTATTGAAGGTAATACTCGTAGGAGTTGTTTACATACATCAAGGCTTTTTAAATTATTTATACATTTCAAAATAGCCTGAGAGTTTTATTTTGGCTTAAAAGTGAGCGCATACTTTAGTAATAATTGATGAAAAATGTTATACTTTCAAGAGAATTTCCACTTTCAGATTGATGCATGATGGAGGGTCTTTGATCTCTTATAAATGCCCCACCAATTAATCATCATGTCCCACTAAACCTACTACCGCATACATGGCGCTATAGTGGCAAGTGACCACTTGTTTTGAGGTGGTCCCACAGTGTTGGACATGGACTCGGAGCTCAGAAGTGTTGTCCCTGCTGAAAAAAAGACAGCATAGGCTAGCGTGAATTCCATGCTAGGCTAAGCTGATTTTATGCTAGTTTAGCTGGTCACCAAGCATGATCATACTGATTGACCAGCACACCAGCGCCCAAAACACAACACACACTGGTTTTGCTAGTGACCAGCTGTCCTGGTCTGTGCTGTTTTTTCTCACAGGGGTTAGCGACAAGCTAGCCAGCTAATGTTAGTGAGTGATAACTTTAATGTTCATGATGCACAAAAGCAGTGGAGCTTATAAGATGACTGTTTAAATGATTTAAAAGTGGTGCTGTATTACTGTTCATGTGTGGGCAGCTATTTTGACTTGACATCATAGGTGGTCACTGGCAAAACTAGCATATGTTTTGGATGCTGGTATGCTGGTCAAGCAGCACGATCTTGCAGAGTGACCAGCTAAACCAGCACTAGACCAGCATAAACCAGCTTAGACCAGCATGGATTTCAAATGCACTATTAGAAAAAAATTTAAAATATAAAATCACTTCCCGTTACAAATAGCAAGGGTACTTGTGTTATATGCCTAAAACCAGCTAGCTTGGCAGTTATCAGCTCCTAACATATAGGTGCACTTTGTAGACGTAAAATCAGAGACAGAGATAGCTGACCTGCTGCATCACAGTTTGTGTTGGTCATCCTCTAGTCCTTCATCAGTGGTCACAGGATGCTGCCCACAGGACAATCTTGGCTGGATATTTTTGGTTGGTGGACTATTCTAGATAGATAGAAAGATAGATAGATAGATAGATAGATAGATAGATAGATAGATAGATAGATAGATAGATAGATAGATAGATAGATAGATAGATACTTTGAGCTGCTGGAAGGCTGCCGCTCGTGTCGGCGCCGGAAGTAGTTCTCAGTCCAGACGTGACACTGAGTTGTTTAAAAATTCCAGCAGCACTGCTGTGTCTGATCCACTCAGACCAGCGCAACACACTAACACACCACCACATTAGTGTTACTGCAGTGCTGAGAATGATCCACCACCCAAATAATACCTGCTCTGTGGTGGTCCTGACCATTGATGAAAGGGTACTAATAAAGTATGCAGAGAACCAGATGGACTACAGTCTGTAATTGTAGCGCTATACAGTGTGCTGCTATACAGCAAGTGGAGCTGATAAAATGGACAAAGAGTGTGGATACAGTGAGTTTTAATGTTATGGGTGGTCAATGTATAACATGATATGTGTTTCTAAAAGTTAATACTAGTTTTATGATCCCTGTTTCACTAAAAGTCAAAGGATTTGATATGACTAATTTCACAGTTTCATCATTGGAAACTAGCAAACTCAAAAACAGTAAACAGCAGGTGAAATAAGTATTGAACACATCACCAATTTTCTAAGTAAATATATTTCTAAAGGTGCTCTTGACATGAAATTCGCACCAGATGTCGGGAACATCCCATCCAATCCACACATGCAAAGAATTCAAACCATAGATGTCCATAAATTAAGTTATGTGTAACAATGGGAAATGACACAAGGAAAAAGTATTGAACACATGGAGAAAGAGAGGTGCAAAAAGCCATGGAAAGTCATGACACCAGCTGAAATCTATCAGTAATTAGAAAGCAATCCTGCAAATTAATATTAGCTATTGTAACTGATGGCCTACAAAAAGGGGTCTCATTACCAAGGTGTCACACAAGAACACGTCATGATGGGTAAAACCAGTGTGCTCTCTCAAGATCTTCGCAACCTTACAATTGCAAAACATACTGTTGGCATTGGTTACAGAAGAATTTTTAAACTACTGAAGGTTCCACTGTTGGGGCCATAATCTGGAAGTGGAAAGAACATAATTTCACCATAAACTGGCCATGATGAGGTGCTCCCTGCAAGATTTCAGATAGAGGAGTGAAAAGTATTATCAGAAGAGTTGTCCAAGAGCCATGGACCACTTGTGGAGAGCCACAGAAAGACCTGGAATCAGCAGGTACAATTGTTTCAAAGAAAACAATAAGTAATGCGCTCAACCACCAGGGCCTGTATGTACGCTCACCACGCAAGACTCCATTGCTGAAAAAAAAGCATGTTGAAATGCGTTTAAAGTTTGCTCAACAACATTTAGACAAGCCTGTGAAATACTGGGAGAATGTAGTTGGTCAGATGAGACCAACATTTAACACTTTGGGTGCTGTAATACACACCATGTTTGGAGGTCAAAAGGCACTGTATATCACCCCAAAAATACGATACTAACAGTGAAATTTGGAGGTGGGAACATCATGGTGTGGGGCTGTTTTTCAGCATATGACACTGGCACGCTTCAAAAATCTGCTGCCATCTACCAGGATGATGAAGATGAAATGAGGGTGGACATTTCAGAAAGACAATGATCCCAAACACACAGCCAAGGAAACTCTCAATTCGTTTCAGAGAAAGAAAATAAAGCTGCTAGAATGGCCATGGCCCAGCCAATCACCTGACCTGTATTCCAGTGAAAATCTATGGAAGGAACTAAAGCTCAGAGTTAATTGAAGGAGCCCATGGAACCTTGAGGATTTGATGAGTGTTTGTGTGGAAGAATGGTCCAAAATCACACCTGAGCAATGCATGCGACTAGTTTCTCCATAAAGGAGGCGTCTTGAAACTGTCATCATCAGCAAAGGCTTTTGTACAAAGTATTACATCAGTTTCAGTAAGCATGTTCAATACTTTTTCTCTGTGTCATTTCTCATTATTACACATAACTTAATTTATGGACAACTATATGGTTTGATTTCTTTGCATGTGTGGATTGGATGGGTCGTTACCGACATCTGGTGAGAACTTCATGTCAATAGCACCTTTAGAAATATATTTACTTAGAAAATTGGTGGTGTGTTCAATACTTATTTCACCCGCTGTTTTGAATTGTGGTGTTGGTGTTGTGTGCTGGTCAGCCAGCATGACTATGCTAGGTTGACCAACTAAACCAGCACCAGACCAGCATAGACCAGCATGGAATTCACACTGTTTTCTGGAATTCTGGAATTCTGTGCTGTTTTTCAGCAGAGAAAACAAGAAATCATTTATGAAAGTATGTTATAGAGCAAATCAGAATTATACTCTATTTCCAAAAGTATCCACTCACCATCCAAATCATTGAATTCAGGTGTTCCTAACACTTCCACGGCCACAGGTGTATAAAACCAAGGCATGCTGATTTCTTCTACAAACATTAGTAAAAGAATGGGTCACTCTCAGGAGCTCAGTGAATTCCAGCTTGGTACCGTGATCGGATGCCACTTGTGCAAGTCCAATCATGAAATTTCCTCGCTACTAAATATTCCACAGGCAATCACTAAATAGTCCACTGTCAGTGGTATTATAACAAAGTGGAAGTGATTTGGAATGACAGCAACTCAGCCATGAAGTGGTCGGCCACGTAAAATGACAGTGCGGGGTCAGCGGCTAGTGAGGTGCATAGTGAGCAGAGGTCACCAACTTTCTGCAGAGTCAATCACTGCAGACCTCCAAACATCATGTGTCCTTCAGATTAGCTCAAGAACAGCATAGAGAGCTTCAGGGAATGGGTGTCCATAGCGAAGCAGCTGCATCCAAGCCTTACATCACCAAGCTCAAAGCAAAGAGTCAAATGCAGTGCTGTAACTCTAGATGGACTCTAGAGCAGTAGAGACGTGTTTTCAGGCAATCTGATGGACGAGTCTGGGTTTAGTGGTTGCCAGGAGAACGGTACTTGTCTGACTTCATTGTGCCAAGTGTAAAATTTGGTGGGCGGCGATTATGGTGTGGGGTTGTTTTTCAAGAGTTGGGCTCAGCCCCTTAGTTCCTTTTAATGCTTCAGCAGACCAAGAGAGTTTGGACAATTTCATGCTCCCAACTTTGTGGGAACAGTTTGGGGACAGTCCCTTCCTGCTCCAACATGACTGCGCACCAGTGCACAAAGCAGGTCCATAAAGACATGGATGAGCGAGTTTGGTGTGGAAGAAGTTGACTGGCCTGTGCAGAGTCCTGACCTCAACCCGATAGAACACCTTTGGGATGAATTAGAGCGGAGACTGTGAGCCAGGCCTTCTCGTCCAGCATCATTGTCTGACCTCACACATGAAGAATGATCAAAAATTCCCATAAACACACTCCTAACCCTTGTGGAAAGCCTTCCCAGAAGAGATGAAGCTGTTACTGCTGCAAAGGGTGGGTCAGCATCATATTAAACCCTATGGATTAAAATGGGTTCTCACTCAATTTCATATGCGTGTGAAGGCAGACGAGCAAAAATGTTTGGCTATATCATGTATAAGTAGGTATTTAATGGTCATGTATTAGTGTTTTCCACTGTTCATCACTGTACAGTGAACCGTATACCTCAGTTCTGTTTACTATTAATGCAGTTCAGTTCTGATTTTAGAATGGACTGTTTTCCTGGCCTGAGATATTGCTTTTCTTGGGATCGTTTCCTTGTCCAGATGGCAACAACATCTACACAACAAATGTTCTGTGTTTACTTTTAGAAGTACTGTCCAATTGTCCACTGCTAGTAATAAATGAATAAAATGACATATTCTTTTAATTGTCATTGTCTTACTTTATTACATTAACTACCAATATATTTGATGACAAGCACTTGTTTTGTGTGTTGAAGGTAAAAACTCAGTGCATTCACTTGTAATGACATCACTATTTAGTACAGGGCCACTTTGACTCAAACACACAGACACTTTTGTTCTGTGTATGTTGCATCCAAGTATTGCAAATGATCTTACCTAATAAGCACATGGTGATGATGAACTCGGTGAACTGCTCTCTCACATTAAGCCACATGACCAGGGTCTAAAGTTTTATTACACACTTCTATAACCAATGAATAGCTCAGCCAGTCTGCACTGTAGGGCCTGTAGTTACTAAATAATAAGCCTTATGTTAGTATGTAATAATCCTGGGATGCTAAGGGTTTAACTGCAGTTTATTCATTTACTACTGCCCCACTCATAGGAACGGGTTAATAAAACTTATTTAACATTACATTATTAAAGGATGACATCTTTTTTATAGACATGAAAATATCAATATTAATTGCTTTGATTAGTTCATAAAGGCAGCATTTAAGTGCATATACTTTAAAGCTCCAGCTAATGTCTGTGTGTATGTGTGTTTGTGCCCATTGCGGTCTGAATATGTTCCATAAAACTGACCTTAAAATATTTTCATCAACATGCTGCAGCAAAACCACACGGCTACACTTTCACACATCATTACCACTGACAAGCAACAGACTTTTTACTTTTAACAGCAGTTAATTCAGTCCATGCAGCTAAAACAAGACCAGAACAGTGGGAAAGCAGTGAAGTATCTACGTCAAAATGCATTTGATTCAATGAAAAGTATCATCAGTCCTTCATTTTATAATCATTTTATATATAAAGTAAAGAATGAATTGGGAAATATTAGATGTAACACTCGATCAGGCAACACTCTTTTAATTTGCTTTCCTAAACAATGTTTATGCTGTAAAACCTCAGAAATTTTCAACTAGAAACAGAAGAATCTTAACGATCTACAGTACCCACTGATTTATTGGCCCAACCTAATTTAGGTCCAAATGATCTTATTGACTACTCTAAGCATTTAAGGATCTATTTAAGCATCACAGAACAGTGTTAAAGGGCTGTTCTTCTGCCTGGCGTACTTCATCCCCTGTATTGTGATGAATAGCCTGTCAGAGAACAGGGAGAATTGGCCTTGTCTGTTATTACTTTTCTGTGTTTAGTTTTGTTTGCATGTCATTTTTGAAAGAACAGTATATCTTCGTGTGAAGGCAGATGAGCGAATACTTTTGAAAATATAGTGTACAAATCCAGTCAGCATGGAAGTAATTTAATTTACGGCACAATTTAAAATAAATTCAAATACAACTGACAACTCTTTGGTAATAATGGTAAAATATTGTGTTTGAAGCTGTAATGTCAAATGTATCCTAGTAAAAATGGATTTTACTGTATTTTTCCTTTTTTCCAGTTTTCAAAAGCAGCTAGAGCTGCTATAAGTAGTATTAAACCTGCTGACTGATCCACTATGTCTGGTAACATTGGTAGTTGAAGCTAACGTCAATATTTTACTCTTCCATATGATGATGAAGTTGCCAGGCACTATTATCCCTGCTAGAAATACTAGCATAGACCAGCAAGGCTGGTCACCAGCAAAGCTAGCATAGGTGTTTTGATGCTGGTATGCTGCTCAACCAGCATGACCATGCTGAGGTGACCACTAGACCAACTTAGACCAGCATGGAATGCTTGCTGGCCTGTTTTTCCAGCACTGCTATCACCAGTAAGAGCACCATAATATAAAGTAGGACAGCATGTTGATGTGTTGATTGGTATTTTTGTCATTTTTGCTTTGTATAGTTAAGCATGAGCTGACATAAGCTGAAGCTATCAGCACTTGTGGTAGCAGCTCCAGAATGAGTCTTTTTTCTCATATATTCCACACATGATTCTGTAAATGTAGACATTTGTGAGTGTCTGCGTGTGAATAACAGAGCAGCAACTAGTTATATTGTTTCAACTCAGCCAAGAAGGTAAGCTAACTGGCAAGAAAGGTAGCTAATTTGCCAAACTAGGTGTTTTAGAGTGGCATAAAGTTACCAAAAAGACAGTAAATTGATAAAAAAAAAAAGGTTATTATAAATGTGTCTTGAATCATCCCCTTGGGCGATGTATTAAACATTTATAAAACAACTCATCCTGGCTTTAGACTGACCTGCTACACTTACTTGCGGGGTAGAATATTATACTTAATCTCTTATTCTCCAGGGTATATTTTGGTTTTTCCATCTGAATGACCATTTACGTCGACCAACAAAGATCACTCCAAGAGCAAGGCGTGTAATAGTCGGTGAGGTCACAAAGGACCACAGGGTAACTTCTAAACAACTAAAGGCCTCTCACATTGGTTAATGTTAATGTTCATGAGTCCACCATCAGGAGAACACTAAACAACAATGGTGTGCTGAACAAGCATGGCAGGGCTGCAAGGAGAAAGCCACCGCTCTCCAAAACGACCATTGCTGCTCGTCTGCAGTTTGCTAAAGATCACATGGACAAGCCAGAAAACTTTTGGAAGAATGTTTTGTGGACCAAATGTGGATGAGACCAAAGTAGAACTTTTTGGTTTAAATGAAAAGTGTTATGTTTGGAGAAAGGAAAACCTTAAGAAGAACCTTATCCCATCTGTGAAACATGGTGGTGGTAGTATCATGGTTTGGGCCTGTTTTGCTGCATCTGGGCCAGTACGACTTGCCATCATTGATGGAACAATGAATTCTGAATTATATCATAGAATTCTAAAGGAAAATGTCAGGACATCTGTCCATGAACTCAATCTCAAGAGAAGGTGGGTCATGCAGCAAGACAACGGCCCTAAGCACACAAGTCGTTCTACCAAAGAAGGTTAAAGAAGAATAAAGTTAATGTTTTGGAATGGCCAAGTAAAAGTCCTGAGCTTAATCCCATCGAAATGTTGTGGAAGGACCTGAAGCGAGCAGTTAATGTGAGGAAACCCACCAACATCCCAGAGTTGAAGTTGTTCTGTATGGAAGATGGGCTAAAATTTCTCCGGAAGCCGGTGTGCAGGACTGATCAACAGTTACCAGAAACATTTAGTTACAGTTATTGCTGCACACCAGATACTGAAAGCAAAGGTTCACATACTTTTGCCACTCAATAAAAAATGATCAATATTTTTGTGTCATTTGTTTAACTGGGTTCTCTTTATCTACTTTTAATACTTGTGTGAAAATCTGATGATGTTTTAGGTCATATTTATGCAGAAATATAGAAAATTCTAAAGGGTTCACAAACTTTCAAGCACCACTGTAAATACAAATGTTCTTTTATTTATTTATATATTTTTTGTTTTATAAAAGTTCCCCTCAAATTAACAGAACATGTGTTTTATGATCACACATATTGCTATATGCTTACAATTTACTGCTGAAAGCCACTAATTTTATACTTAAAACAAATTATAAGTACAAACTGTTCATGTTCTGTTCATGTCCTTTTCACGATCTGCCAGGCAGAACCTTATGATTCCAAGCAGAAAGTGAAATCTTAGGACTAGTAGGTTATTTCTGCCTTTCACCTGTTCCAAAAAAAACTCATTTACAAATGTGATAGCATTTTGACATTGTACATTTAGAGCAATTTAGGGTTTCTGCCATTTCTTTTATGACACAGATGTGTTCCACATATCAGTTCTGCCTTTCACAATGCTGAATCTTTGAAGCTCAATATCTCAAAACTGTTCAGAACATAGATAGAACCTTATAATGCCAAGAGGATGAAATATTAGCCCTTAAAAGCACAGTTATTGACCTGGGATCAGTTCACAAAAGCTTTGTGTTTATCCTAACATCTTAAATTTGTACAAATTTGTGCACCAGTGCAGCGCTACTTGCGTGATCTACCCGGGATAAGGTTCTTTGCTGTTGTGATTGTTATTGTTATTATAGCCCATTTTGAATTTGATGCCAGCAACATGTTCCAAAAAAGTTGGGACGGGGGCTTGTTAACTACTGTGTTTCATCACCTCTTCTTTTAACAGCAGCGTTTGAGAAGTGAGGAGACACTGCTTGAGTTTTGAAAGTGAAATATTTCTCTGTTCTTGTTTGTTCAGCTGCACAAGAGTTTGGGGGCTCATTTGCAGTATTTTTCATTTCATAATGCGCTAAATATTTTCAGTGGTTGACAGGTCTGGACTACAGGCAGGTCACTTTAGCACTCAGACTCTTTTAATACAGAGCCATGCTGCTGTAATATATGCAGAATGTGGTTTGACACTGTCTTGCTGAAATAATCAAGGCCTTCCCTGAAAAAGACGTCATCTGGATGGCAGCATAAGTTGCCAAAACATGTATATATTGCTCTGCATTAATGGTGCCTTCACAGATGTTGTTGTTGTGATGTAATGCTGGTCGAATAGCCTAAAGCGATACATTCCAGGCATAAAGCATTATATTTTACCGCACTTGATGAAATTATATAAATTAAATCATCATTGCTTAAAAGCCTTTTTAAGAACACCTGCCATTCTTTTCAAGAATATGTGCCAAGCATGTTCCCAGGTATGCGCCACAGTATCAGGCTGTAATATATCTTCTGTTAACTAGCTAGAACAGCTGAAGCAAATTGTTTAGCGCATTTAGTTCTTTGAATGAACCAGAGGAAGTCTGACTACTTCCTTCTGAATCTTGATTGTTATCTACTCTACCCTCACTGAAATGAAACCTGGAATCTAGGTGATAATATCATCAGCATATTTTGATTATGTATCATCACTTTAAGAGAACTTTCCACTGAAAGGTGAAATGTGGGTGGGGAAAGATGTTTCCACTCATACTGTGGTTAGGACAGAGGTAGCAGTTAGAGTTGTGTACTTGAAAAAGTATATATTGGTGGCTTCTCTTTTTTAAAGTTCCTTTTTAATGTTTAATTTTATATATATTTTATATAAATTATACACCGATCAGGCATAACATTATGACCTTGTTTCTACATTCATTGTCCATTTTATCAGCTCCACTTACTATATAGGTGCACTTTGTAGCTCTACAATTACAGACTGTAGTCCATCTGTTTCTCTGCATACTGGTGGTGTGTTAGTGTGTGCTGTGCTGGTATGAATGGATCAGGCACAGCAGAGCACGAAATTGTGCAAAATCTCTTGGTCTGCTGAAGCATTAAGAGTTTCTTTCACTGGAACTAAGGAGCTGAACACAACTCCTGAAAAACAACCCCACACCATAATACCCCCTGCACCAAACTTTACAATTGGCACAATGCAGTCAGACAAGTACCGTTCACCTAGCAAAAACCAAACCCAGACTCGTCCATTGGATTGTCAGATGGAGAAGCGTGATTTGCTCTAGAGTCCAGTGGCGGCGCTTTACACCACTGCATTTGATGCTCTGCATTGCGCTTGGTGATGTAAGGATTGGATTAAGAGACCCTTATTAGTCCCACAATGGGGAAATTTCAACTCTGCATTTAACCCATCCGTGAAGTGAATCACCACATACACAATAGTGAGCACACACACACTAGGGGGCAGTGAGCACACTTGCCCAGAGCGGTGGGCAGCCCAATCCGCAGCGCCCAGGGAGCAGTTGGGGGTTAGGTGTCTTGCTCAAGAACACCTCAGTCATGTGCTGTCGGCTCTGGGGATCGAACCGGCAACCTTCAGTTCATGAGGCTGGATCCCTAACCTCCAGCCCATGACTGCCCCACGACTGGATGCAGCTACTCGTCCATGGAAACCCATTCTGGAAACCCATTCTGCTAAATGCTGTAAATGTAAATGTAAATTCCATGAAGCTCTCTACGCTGTTCTTGAGCTAATCTGAAAGCCACATGAAGTTTGGAGGTCTGTGGTGATTGACTCTACAGAAAGTTGGCCACCTTGGTGCACTATACGCCTCAGCATCCGTTGACCCCACTCTGTGATTTTACGTGGCTTACCATTTCGTAGCTGAGTTGATGTCGTTCCCAATTGCTTCCACTGTGTTATAATACCATTGACAGTTGACTGTGGAATATTTAGTAGTGAGGAAATTTCACGACTGGACTGCACACGTGGCGTCCGATCATGGTACCATGCTGGAATTCACTGAGCTCCTGAGAGCGACCCATTCTTTCACTAATGTCTGTAGAAGCAGTCTGCAGGCCTAGCTGCTTGGTTTTATACACCTGAGGCCATTGAAGTGATTGGAACACCTGAGTGAATACTTTTGGAAATGTAGTGTATTTCAGTAGTGCCTGGCCACCACCATCATCTCTTTGAACAGTGGGTCGAGTATCTCATGACCAGGTTTTTGGCTTATGGTCAGTCTGGAGCCTTTCGCTGAGTGTCTTAACTCTCAGGCTTCCATTAAAGCTAAAGCGCAGCTCCTCAGTGAGGTCCACACTTTGCAGGCCGGACATGAATGTCCTTGCAGCTTGAGAACAGTGTGCTAAAAATAAACAGCCTGAGAGGTTCAAAATGTCACTTTCATTTTAGGTTTCCTGAGATTGAGCAATGTGGCCTGCAAATTTTTCCCCCAAAAGAGTTCACCTATCATTTCACCACTGTCTCATGTCACATAGCTCTTAGCAGCCTGGGTGAAACTCCCATGGCTGCAGCATATACAGCGTCTGAAGGTTGTGCTTGTCAGACGGCTCTTCAGGCCCTCATAATCCCTGCACAGCTCCTCTGGAGGATATAAACAGATTTGAAGCAGGACAACAACAAAAAAAACCTCCCCCCAACCCCATCCCCACTGGCTTTTTTCCACTACTCATCCATAGAACATGATGCGCGATTAATCTTTTGAGGCAATGTCGGTCAATTTTAAGTATTTTCAGTGTCTGAATGTCATGCTGCCTTCGAAAGATGCCAGCCAGCTGAAGCCTGGAGAAATTCATTTCTGAGAAATATTAGAATCTTGAAAGCTGAATTGTGAGCCCATCTTCGAAGGTCGCTCCAAGTCCTCAGGCCACAGTGGGAAAATGAGGCACACAAACAAACCAAAAGCATAGTTTGCATATAGCTATACTCAAGGTTCAGTCAGGCTATCGATATTTAAATGGCCACTTTTAGCTTATCTACAAATGTTGAAATCATTAGGAATTCAGGTTTTTGTTTGTGATTCGTATTTGGGTTAGAAGTAGTGTTAGGTTTAAAGTTTGGAATTGAGCCAAGGTTGGTGTCGCATGTTGGTTTTGGTTTGAGGTTAAAGAAGAATTGGGTCAACTCATGACTCAACAGCACTAAAAAGGGTCAAAGTGATATTTAATGACTCTTTCAGTACATGGTTCACTTTGTAAAAGGGATTTGTGAAAATTCATAGAGCCTCCAAGCCAAGAACTATTTAGAATCTTTATTTTTAAGTACCAACTTGAGCAGAAGTATAAAGGTATAAGGGCAACAAATCTACAGAAGTACTGAGTAGCATGCAATATTGGACTGCAGTGAAACTGAAATCTTTCAGGCCTTAATTTTCTGTTTTTCGGGAACCTTTTGGTCTTAAATACAATGTGAACGCTCAAATTTGAGAGCTGCAACCAATCAGAAAGGACTGTTAATGATGAAAAATTATGAAAATGCAACTTGTACATAAATGTAAATATAATTTTTTTATGTTAAATGTAAATTTCTTCCCATGCACATATAAAAGCATTAGCATTGAAGAATTAAGATTAGATTAAGAGACCCTTATTAGTTCCACAACTGGGGAAATTTCACCTCTGCATTTAACCCATTTTGAAGTGAAACACCACATACACACTAGTGAACGCACACTAAGGGGCATTGAGCACACTTGCCTGGAGTAGTGTGCAGAACTATCCACAGCACCCAGGGAGCAGTTGCGTACTGTCGGCTCAGGGGATCAAACCAGAAACCTTACTGCCACAGGGCTGGTTCCCTAACCTCCAGCCCATGACTGCACCTATAAGAATGTACAAAGTAAATGTACAACGTAACTAGCTACTACATATCTCTGGTGTTAGGTTTGGGGTTTGGATTGGAACCAAGATTAACATTAGGTTTAGGTTCAGAGGTTAGAATTAAGATTACAGTGAGTGTTTGGTTTAATGTGAACATAATAGATGTTTCCTTGCATGAAAGTTAACCCCTTAAAAGGCCAGACAGGCCCAAATTTTTATTAACCACCTAAGAATATTGGCCTAAGTATAGCTCGACTAGTTTGCACTGGAGTCCCTGTATATCACTGAATAATAAGCCCGTAATTGTGAGGAGTTAATGGCAAAGTGAGCATCTCCAAAACATCTACAGTGAACCATCAAAATACCCAGCGAATGAGTCTCGCTTGTTTTGTTTTTCTCTCTGAGGAGATGAAACTCAATGCAACACACAGTCTGCTTTTAATGAAAAATGACTATGGGAGGTGTGTAATCCATTTTGATATGATAAGTCCCTGGTCGAGTGTTAGAAGCAACATAATCCAGCCCCCCGAGCTCAGGAGAGTCATGCAAACAGATTAGACTCAGGTCAGCCAGGACTGCTTAGGCCAACTTAAGCCTTCAGTGTATTGCACTGACCAATGACAGCCCTTATTCTTGCCTCAGTGAGGCTGATGGACAGAGAGTGCAGCCAACTGGGGGGTTGGCATGGGAAGAGGTTGGAAATTTGTCTATTATATGTCGCTCTTGGGTCTCGTTCAGTAAGACTTTGCTGCTTAAACTGCAAATGTCCATCTGTGGGCCCAAATTTTAATTCCCCACCTCATTATTATATTATTATGCTATGTTATTATAATTAACAGGTTAGCTTTATATTAATTACTAGAGCTGTCATTATCAGTAATGGTGTTTTTTTTTTAAAAGAAGGCCAAACAACAAAAACAACTTTTTTGAAAGACTTAATTGAATAACAGGAATTAAATAATTCCAGCATACTTTACTGAGAAAACAAGGAAACTTGGAAACAAGGAAAGACTTATGATTTCTCTGCATACTTTGTCCCCTTTAGCCCCCTTTTACCCTGTTCTTCAGTGGTCAGGACCCCCATGGACCCTCACAGAGCAGGTCTTATTTGGCTGGTGGATCATTCTCAGCACTGCAGTAACACTGACGTGGTGGTGGTGTGTTAATGTGTGCTGTGCTGGTACGAGTAGATCAGAGACAGCAGTGCGGCAGTTTTTAAACACTGTGTCCACTCACTGTCCACTCTATTAGACACTCCTACCTTGTCAGTCCACCTTGTAGATATAAAGTCAGAGATGACAGCTCATCTGCTGCTGCATAGAAACAAGGAGGTGGTTATAATGTTGTGCCTAATCAATGTATATATATATTCAGCCTGTTGCTCTTCACGCTGTATGTAAATTTCATGAAGAATGGACCAAAAGAAATGGCATAAATGTTCCACTGACTTACATTTCTCCTTCTTCTGTAAAGTTTTATATATATTTGTATTTTATAATTTACCTTTTCATTTAAGTACTACAATAGGGTTATAATATATAATATAACCTAATATTATCCCTCACCTTTGCACCTGTGTAAATGTGATGTGACTATAAACATGATTTGATTTCTGATACAATTTGAATGTGACCTCATGAGCATGGCTAGACATTTTAGTATCATTCAGTAAGACTTTCATAACTAGTCTGGGCTATTTTTCCACACCTACAAAGTTAAGTCATAGAATTTGGTTGCATTTTCTGCTTTTTATAGTCCAAGTAACCCCAGACCCATTCAAGTGAGGTCTGGACTCTGAGATGGAGAGTCCAATGTTCCAAGTAGACCAGCAGTTTCCTTGTTTGATTTGCAAATTTTCTTCATTTTCTCAGTGAGGCTTTTAACGCACATCCTTTCAGACCCATAGGGCTGAGTTGTCTTCTCACAGTGAAAGGATAGATATGGATGTTTTCAGATCTGAAGCAGCTTGATTTGGAGTTGTTAGGAGGGACATTTTTTCTGTACCTTATCATAATTTTAAGGATTGAAAGAAGGGTAAAATGAAAGAAGGGTGGTCTCTGACTTTTCCAAAATGCTTGGGTTTCACATTATGCGTGAAAGGGACATTGGAAGGCCAAATCTATCATCCTCAAGGGCTGAATTAGGGCCTAAAGGTCAAACTGGACAGCCCTGGGCTAAACAGTCTGCTCTACACATGTCAGCTCAGTCTCTTTCCTTGTGCCAAGAGAAATTCAGTGGAACAGGAGGCGCATATGGAGGGGAAGAAGTGGGTCAGAACCGTGCAAGCAGATCAAGATGTGGAAAGAGGTGTAAAATGTGTGTGTGTTGAATACAGAAGCACAGAAAATAACCATAGAGGAGAGAGGACAGCAAGCATCTGTTGCACAAAGCCTCCGGTGTGATGTAACGGGCAAAATTCCAATTCAGTCATTAGAGTATTAGCATAAAGAACACACGCTCTGTAAACGGCCCTGGTTTTCTCCCCAAATCCGTCCTTTATATATTTATTTACTTCCATTTTTGAAACAGATGTGTGGAGGACCTGAGGGCCCAGGATTCAGCCATGTATGAAATTCCGCTGCAGAGGAAGGAGGACAGGCTGCCCTTTCAGGTGAATTACATTGAGAAACTACATCACAGACTCAGCCACAAAAAACAAGCTTCCTGACAGCTCCCTCCATCTGTCTGTGTAGAATTAGAGGAAATTATTACATGAATTATAGGAAAGACTTTTAAAGTGGGCAGATAATATCAGTCAACATTATACTGTATGTATAAGGATCTATGATGGATACCTAACAAAGTATCAGAGAAACAGATGGACTACAGTCTGTAACTGTAGAACTACAAAGTGCAGCTATACAGTAAGTGGAGCTGATAAAATGGACAATGAGTGTAGAAACAAGGAGGTGGTCATAATGTTATGCCTGATCGGTATATCTATCTGTCTAGCCAGGTCTGAGATTTGGAACCAGTGTTTAAACCTTTTATCCATTCATCTGTTCATCCATCTCTATCCCTTTCTTCTCTCCCTTTCTGCAGATCTTTCCAGACCCTGTGGAGGCTGCGCTGAGTCCAGACAGCTCTCTGACCTGTGTGGAGCAGGGGAAGGAGCGGCTGCCCTCCATCGTGGTGGAACCCACAGACGTGAGTGAGGTGGAGAGCGGTGAGCTGCGCTGGCCACCGGAGCAGGATGACTATGAGGAGGACGAGGACCTGTTCCTGGAGCAGTGTATTCCGCCCGCCAACATTGCAGACTGGGGGGAGGAGGAGGAGGAGGAGGAGGAGGAGGAGGAGTCCTCCGTCATCATCAGCCAGCAGCAGGGAACCTCACTGTTAGGTGGGACGAATTCACTATTCCACTTTCTGTGTTTTACTACAGAGCTTCATACGCAGGGGTTGACACCACATATCCAGAAGTGATGGGCTGGTAAACAAAGCCCAAAGTGTGCTAGAGGAACTGCAGCTAACTGACTGCCAAACGAGAGCTGAGCCACCAACTGACTAACAAAAACTATATTTCAACACTACATAGAGCATATCGTTGCTGTCAGAAGAAAACCTTGTATCTCCATTTTTGGCATTTTTCAGTCTTTGACATAATTTGAAAGTATCTGTCACTCTTTACATTGTTTGTAAATTTTATGATGAATGGCCTAAAAGAAATGACCCAAAATGAAATGGGAAAAATTCTGGCTCCATTGACTTACATTGAAAGTGAAATATGTTTTTCCTTATCCTGTAAAGTTACTATTTTGGAGATACAAGGTTTTCTTCCATCAGCAGCAATATAATATTATGCTGGTACAGTATATTATTATATACCATTTTCCAATAAAACTATTCATAAACAGTCACATTGTAATAGAGGAGGAGACAGTTAATTGGTTTAAAAATGAATAGGATACACTCTTTAAAAAGATGGTTCTTTAAGGGTTTAGCAAAGAAAATGGTTCTAAATGGAAGCATAAAGACTCAAAGAACCCTTTGCATGATTAAATGGTTCTTTGCATTGTCAAGATTCTTCAGCTTGATGGTGAATGTGTTGTGGATGGATGTGTGTAGAGTCCTTTGTTGAAAAGGCTTCTATATAGTACCAAAAAGGGTTATCATGTCAGTCGTGTTCCCATAGAAGAACTGTTTTTGATACAAGACCGAACCCTTTTTAAAATGATTGTACATAGAACCATCTACAGTACATTCTCCATTACTCTGAAGAATGCAAAGGCCTCTTAAATCATGCAAAGGAAGAGAATCATTTTCTTGACTAAAGAACGCTTGAAGAACCATCATTTTTAAGAGCGTAGAAACCTGATTGGCTATCTTTTTGCTTAGTGTTTTGAAGATTTAACCCTTTTGTTTTCATGGGATAAGAGCACTACTGTAATACTTGCATAGTTTAAATAAAAGGGTTCTATATAGCACCAAAGCAGTAACACTATTGCTATAAGCCAAAGAACCATATTTTGGTACTGTACAGAACCCTTTTTGCTAAGAATGTGGCTCAGAATTTGTTTATGGGGAAAGTCCATTTTTCAGTAATAAAGAGCCAATCACCTGGCTGCTCCTGAGATTAATCAAAAATTGGTGGGGCATACTTGGCATACCCCAATACTTTGAAAAGTGGGTAGTCAAATGTCTACCTACCCTTGTGGTTCTGGTAACCATCTTCATGTCCTTCCTATTGAAGGGTTTCAAAGTAGTCGTTTGGTGAAAAATCAAATGTTTTACTGTAGCTAACATATAATGGAAGCTTGTTAGCTACAGTAGCCTCATAGTTCCAGAACAAAACTTGGGCTTTGGTTGATCAATTACATTTGGGTGGAACATTCAAGGAAGCTTAAGTATCTTAAGTTCAATTGAGAAAATAAAAAGTTCCAAAATTCAACACACCGTCATGGAATTAGAAGCTACAATAGTTCTCCTGCTTTATTTTATTCTCTTATGGCCTCTATCTTCTCTTATGGCCTCTAATCTTAAGCCTTTCTATTGTTTCTTTGTTACAGACCTTCAGTCTGATGACTTTATAGATGAAACTCCCACTCTGCCTCCTGAGAGTGCTCCTCAACTCTCCCTCAACTGATCCTCTTTGGCTCCAACCATGATGAAACCTGGGAAATCCATTAGTGGCATCCCCAGTGGCATCAGAGAGACCCTGTTGGTCCAGACAGTTAAAGGACACTCAGATGCTGGACTTGGCAACGTTTGACCCTATGCAACGAATAGTGATGTCTTCAGTGTTTGAGAAAGAAGACTGAAGATGTCAGGCCAGTGCAGCTAAGATATGCTAGATCCTAGTACAGGGATTCATGCCTCGCAATAACTCCATTCAGCCTGGCAGTGGAGAGGATTTCTACAATCAACTCTGATTAACCCAGAAAACCACCTTAGATGTCGCAGACTCAGAATGACTGGTGTAGACATAGCATAGGCGTTAGATTGTATCCTGATTAAGACCCCTTGTTAGAAAAGACAATGTTATTCCCATTTTTAATGATTTTTTAACTTTCCTCACATGATCACTGTATTTGTTTTCTATGCAAATATTATGTAGAGATCACAGACCAAAACTGACAAATTTAGGTTAGTTTTCCTCCGCATATCATGGAAAACACGGAAGATGTTCCTTGCTTACTTGAAATAAAAGAGTAGTGTGGAAACTGCTGTTGTCAAAGCGAGCCTTTCCATACAGTCCATATACAGAAATTAGGTTGCAAAAACAGACAAATGTAATATCATTGTTTTTGTCATATCACAACAATGCATTTACACATACACTCACTGGCCACTTTATTAGGTACAGCTTGCTAGTAAAAGGTTGGACCCCCTTTTGCCTTCAGAACTGCTTTAATTCTTCGTGACATACTTTCAACAAGGTGTTGGAAACGTTCCTCAGAGATTTTGGTTGGTTATTTGAGTTACTGTTGCCTTTCTATCATTTCGAACCAGTCTGCCCATTCTCCACTGACCTCTCACATCAACAAGGCATTTTCGTCCACGCAACTGCTGCTCACTGGATATTTCCTCTTTTTCAGAACGTTCTCTGTGAACCATAGAGATGGTAGTGTGTGAAAATCCCAGTAGATCGGCAGTTTCTGAAATACTCAGACCAGTCCGTCTGGCACCAACAACCACGCTACGTTCAAAGTCACTTAAATACCCTTACTTCCCCATTCTGATGCTCGGTCTGCACTTCAGCAAGTTGTCTTAACCACCTCTACATGCCTAAATGCACTGAGTGCCATGTGATTGGCTGATTAGCTATTTGTGTTAACAAGCAACTGAACACTTTACTTAATAAAGTGGCTGGTGAGTGTATTACAATAATAATAATAATAATAATAATAATAACAATAATAATACATTATACTTTTATAGCGCTTTTCAAGAACTCAAAGACCCTTACAGGTTTTCAAAATACAAAACGGTAAAGACAAACATGAGAACACAAAGCACAGTCATAACATCACAAGCAAAAAACACAGCAGGACTGGACAAAGGGCTGGTTTAAGATTGAAAACAGTCATAAGCAATAGAAAATAGATAGGTTTTAACTTTAGATTTAAAAGTGGAGAAAGAGTTGGCCTGTTGAATATGTGAGTCGGAGAGCCAGCCTAGAGAAAGCACGATCACTGTACCCATGCAGGTTGGAAGGTGGGACAGTAAATAAACCAGCAGAGGAAGACCTAGGAATAAGGAAGGAATAATAAGGAATAAGTAGATCAGACTGGTCAGTAGATCAGTTATGTAGAGCTTTGTATGTGAGGAGAAGAACTTTGAACTGTATGCCGTATTTTACAGGAAGCCAGCGGAGATGTTGCAGGATGGGTGTAATATGCTGATGTGTACAGCTGCAGGTGAGGAGGAAAACAGCAGAGTTCTGTACCATCTGGAGTTTGCATAAATGAGAAGAGTTAATACCAGCAAGTAGAGAGTTACAGTAGTCCAGGCGACTAGAAATGAATGCATGAATAAGGGTTTCTGCAGCAGATTGAGAAAGTGACGATCGAATTTTTTGCAATGTTGCAGAGAAAAAAGAGGTTTTAACTACAGATTTGATGTGTGCACTGAATGAGAGAGTTGAGTCAAAGAGAACGCCCAGATTTCCTACCAGAGGGGAAGGGGACAGAGTGACATTGTCGATGGAAAGTGAGAAAGAAGACGTTTTAGAGAATTGATTTCGATCCTATAAGAATAAGTTCTGTTTTATCACTGTCTAACATGAGAAAGTTGTGCTTCATCAGGTTTTAATTTCTGATATGCAGTTTTCAAGCTGTGTGAGGGGAGGATTTTTAATAGATTGAGTGCTAATGTAAATCTGTGTGTCATTTGCATAACAGTGAAAGCTCAGCTTAAAACTACGTATTATGTGGCCAAGAGGAAGCATGTACACAATAAACAAAAGTTGTCCAAGGACTGAGCCTTGAGGGACCTCCTGAGTAACAACAGACATGTGACAAATATGGCCACCAAGGAAACAAACTGTCTTCTCTCAGTCAGATATGACCTAAACCAATCCAGGATGGTGCCCCTAATGCCCAGATTATGCACTCTTGATAGGAGGACTGAATGACTCACCGTATCAAAGGCCAAATCCTCCACTGATGTTGCTCCATCTCTAATGTAGCAACTAAAGTGAGAAGGTGAAAAGTAACAGATAAGGTTATGTTATCTCTTTGTGTGGTTTTCACACTTGAGCTTCCTGAATGACTCTTTTTTTTCTGAGATGAGGTCAAAGCAGCCTTTTTGGTACATCAATGTTTTTAGCAACTATTTCTGTTGATTTTATTCGTCACTTGAGTTTCACCATACGACTGTTCCTCTTTCAGATGGCGCCATGATTGCTGACACATTGAAACATTTCTGTGACTGATACACGCTACAGCTTTCACAATCAGACCCCATTTACAGCCCCCAAACCGTCACGCATTGCTTATTTCAATATTTTAATAGTCAGTATTAATATATTGTCTGTATAAAAGTTATTTGTTATCTACATTAATGCAGATGGGAACCTGCCTTCTATGATATAACAGTACTACTCTTGTGTAACGTGCCAAGCAGATTCAGATGCTCACAGATATAAAACACAAAGGAGGCTGTACTATTAGAATCACAATCTAAAGTCATCGTCACAAAACAAGCATGGGTCAGTTCCAGAAAGCACAAGAGAAACAAACACACAAGCATAACACCAGGCGGAATGTAGTCGGGAATACAGGCAAAAGGTCAAAAATCAGAAATCATACACAAGGGCAAATAATCTGAAGGGCAGAGCGAAAAGTCAAGAAACGAAAGGCAAAGGTCATACACAAAACATACAATAGAATGAACGCTCAGTAGATCACGCAGTGGATACCATACTTCGCAAAGTCCCTATGCTAAAGTGATATTTCAGCAAGTGTATATAACTTTAATTTAGTCAATGTATCTAATATTTCTCATTATGAGACTGTTGTAAGAATATAAGATTAATTCACCTGTTTCTACACACTGTAACTTTTTTAAGGGACTTTATCCAGTGAAAGTGTCTTATTCCATTGGCAGATTGTTTTACTTGTTTTGAGAAATAATCAAGATAATTTAGCTAATTTCAAGAAATAATGCTTAAAACAAGTAAAATGATCTACCAATGGAGTAAGACACTTTTATAAGATAAACCTGCTTAAAAACAAGTAAACAATTCTAGAAATAAGTTAAATAATCTCACAATATTCTTACAACAGTCTCATAATGAGGAACATTAGATACATTGACTACATTTAAGCTATATACACTTGTTGAGATATCCTTTTTGCAGCGCATACAGAACTGTTGCCTTTACCAAAGAACCCTTGAAGAACCATCATTTTTAAGTGTGCATGTAGATACAGCTAAGCAAGCTCTTCTTTTGGTTCAGGAGTTGAAGAGAAGGCCTGTTATTAGATCTTAGATAACGTGTTAGATAATCAGTATATTTATAAAGTAACAGAAATCTGCCAATCACCTGTTGATCTCCAGCGGGCAGGACCAATTTTACAAGATATGTCACTGCCTGAATACAAATAGCAGCCACTCGATGGTTAGAAATGGAAAACAGTGGCAGCAGCTCTACTCCAGCCTGACTACTGAGTCGACTACTGACTACTGTGAAAATATATGCTAATATGTCTGTCATAATCTTCAGGTGAAACATGGAAGACATATGGAAGCTCCACATGTCTGTGTTTAAACTAGAACAGCCTTTCAGAATGTTTCATCCCCCCTTAAATGCTGCAGCAGAAACTTTCTAGTGCTTTAAGATGCCAGAACAGCCTTGTCAGAATGTACTCATGTGAATCTGTGTTAGCCTAGCGCTAACAAATGACTAGAATCCTATTAGAACACTAGCAGTAGTTAGCATCATTGTCAAGGTGGTCTGCTTTAATAATGTTTTGAGCAAGTTTTGACATTTAAGGTCTAAATTGAAAATAAGTAGAACGGTGTATATATGTCATGTAACATGTTTAAGTTTACAAATATTTATTCATGAGTTTCCCCATTCTCACAAAAATTGGGTCATCTTTTTAGAGACCACACACTTCCGACCATCACTGTGATGAAAGGTTGTGGTTGTACAGTTAAATTTGAGAAGTTCAGTTGACTCGATTGCTTTGAAGAAATCAGCCTTGACTCATTATGTTCTTTTTTAATAAACTATCATGTTGCCACTTAGTTACAGGTGCAAATAAATAAAAGTAACGCAAGTTGATTTTTGATTTCAGGATGTAAATAGCTCATTTTTTATTGGCTCTCAGTTCAGTTCAGTTCAGTTTAGTTCAACTGAATTGAATTCAATTCAGTGACGAGATTCCACCTCTATGCATTGGTATTTTGGTATTGGTATTTATATTTTGGCAATCTGATGGCAAAAACAACCAACTGCCAGAAACACGTTAACTTCTTATTCATGACCAATCACATGGCAAATTATTCAGTCACGGCATGAAATAAATGTAATTTTTTATTTATTTGTTTATTTTTGTAAAAGCTCCCCTCAAATGAACAGAATGAGTTTTATGATCACACATATTGCTACATGCTTACAATTTACCGCCGAAAGCCAAAAATCTCAGACGCTCTTTGTATTATTTTTTAAAAATCATTTTTGCAGAGCAGATCACTGAAGAGACACCATCTGTTTATAGTTTATAGCCCAGATTTGTGGAAAAACGGGTCGACTTTCAGTAGAAAAAAAAAAAGAGTTCAGCTTCTTCTATTATAAGGGTTTAAAATGACATGACCATTTATTTTACTGGAAAGAAGACAGTTACAGCCTCATATGACACCCACCTTCTGAATGTAGCTTATGAAATATGAAAGTTATGAAGAATATAACGAAGTGCATTTCAGAACCACCGGTTGTTCCAAGGAATATAAGAGGCTACTGAGCAAATGCCATAGACTGTATATCATAACTATTCAGCTGAATTCTAATGCAAAGCGAGATAAGAAAAGTAAGAATGCTGTGAATGATAAGAAATGATGTGAAAAAAGCTGTCTAATGCTGTCTTCCTTCCTTAAGCTTTGTTTCCTGTTTTTTTCTAGTTCAGGAAATAATGAACCCAAGATATGCTTTTTAAACATGTAGGGCTTACCTCCCAGTTAGAGACTTAGAATTTAAATTTGCAAAGGAAAGTCTCCATTCAGAATGCTGTGTAGTCCAGAACTAGGCTTAATCCCTGTAAACAAGAAGTAACTTATAGCTTATCCTATAAAGAACAGAACATCTAGTTTGCATTGAAGACCTTGTAGTAACTGAATAATAACCATTAATATGTAATAACATTGGAATTTTAAGGAGTTAAATATATAAAATATAAGTAAATATAAAGGCACCTGTTTCAGTATAATACAGTGCAGCACATTGTTTTGCATATTTTTGATATATGACCAAGATTCTTGAGCCAAGCCAATATCAGCACATTCATTGAAAATATATCCAGAAGAGAATTAAGTAAAAACACAAGTAAAACATAGTATTATTATCACCAAGCACTTTAGTAGAAATGCATCTACTCATTCATGCAATTATCTAATCAGCCAATCATGTGGCAGCAATGCAGTGTATTAAACCATGCAGATATGGGCTGTCAGCTTCAGCGAATGTTCACTTCAACCATCTGACAGGATAACAAATGCGATGTCCATGATTTTTATCCTGGCATGATTGTTGGTGCCAGACAAGCTGTTTTGAGTGTTTCTATAACTGCTGATCTCCTGGGATTTTCACACACAACAGTGTCTAGAATTCATTCAAAACCGAGCAATGAAGAAAAAACATCCGCTAATCAGCAGATCTGCAGACAGAAATGCCTTGTTGATGAAAGAGGTCAACAGAAAGGCTACAGTAACTCAAATAACCACTCTGTACAGTTATGTTGAGGAGAAAAGCATCTCAAAACGCACAAGTTGAACCTTGATGTGGATGGGCTACAACAGCAGAAGACCATGTTGGGCTAAATTCTTTAGTTGAATTCATTTTTGTGATATTATGTTAGGTAGATAGCTAATATTGCTACTGTGGTAGCTAGATAGCTGGCTAACTAACACTAGATAAAAAGGGAAGGTGAGTTAGCTATTTTTTTTTTAAGATTTAATTTTTTAGCAACTAATCTTTAAAGATGTCCATAAAAGCTGGCCAATGATTGATATCTGACAGTTTTTTAGCTACAAAGTTTTTCATTTTGTACTGATAATAATTTAGTAAGGTGACTACAGAGCTGACTAACTTTGGTCAACATTAGCTATCATTAGCTAAATAATTGCTTCTAAATTGGAAAAAGCCTACATTTTAAACAGATTGGTCAGTCAGCAGTTTTACCTTGTTCTTACTAAATCATTTAAAAAGCCTAAAAGCTCATTTACCTAGGCTTCATAGCCGAAGTTAAAAAAAGGCACCATCTGGATGGCAATTTGGATGCTCCAAAACTTGTATATATTGCCCAGCATTAATGGTACCTTCAAAGATGTTCAAGTCACCCATGCCATGTGCACTAAAGCTCACCCATACCATCACCGATGCTGGTTTTTGAACTGTGCACTGGTAACAAGTGTCCTCTGCTTTTTAGCCCAGAGGATGTAGTGCCCAGAATTTCCAAAAAGAATTTGAACTTTGGCTTAATTGGAGCACAGATCACTTCTCCACTTCACCAGGCCAGTACAGGCTTCTTCCGAGAAACATCAATGGACAGTCGAACACGCTCAGAAGAAAGCGCCGCCCACCAGATCTGTTATGTTAGATAAGAGATGCCTGCACTAGTGCAGCGCTGAGAGGGTGGCATTTTATCCACCCAGAGAGCGAAGCCAATTGTGCTGTCTAGGGCTTGTGGCCACAGACGGTTGTAGCATCACCAGGGATCAAACTCGCGATCTCTTGATGATGGGGCCAATGGTTAGATGGTTGTACCACACAGGAGCCCTATCTTAAATGAGCTCGGGCCCAGAGAAGGTGGCAGTGTTTCTGGATCCGGTTTATGTGTGGTTTCTTCTTTGCATTGTATAGTTTCAACTTGCAGTGGTTATTAAAAGTGTTCCTGAGTCCAAGCAGTGATTTCCACTACAGAATCATATCTCTTTTTTTATGTAGTACTGCCTGAGGGCCTTAAGAACACGGCCATCAGGTATTTGTTTTCAGCTTTGTCAAAGAGCTACAGAGGTTTCTCATAATTCTCTGAATCTTTTAATGTTATTATATGCTGTAGATGATGAAATCCCCAAGTTCTTTGATATTTTACATTCAGAAACATTATTCTTGAATTGTTGCACCATTTGATTGTGCAGTCTTTCACAGAGTGGTGAACCCCTCCTCAGCTTTCCTTCTGAAAGACTCAGCCTCTATGGAATGCTCTTATTATACCCAGTCATTCTACTGGATTTTTGCCAATAACACACTTAGTTGTGAGATGTTCCACCTGATGTTTTTAGCATTGCATAACATCACCAGTCTTTTGTTGTCCTGTCCTAAAACTTTTTGAAAGTTGTTGCTGACATCAAATTCCAAATGGGAATAAAACCAATTACATTTTTCAGTTTCAACATTTGATATATTGTCTTAGTACATTATTTTCGATAGAATTTAGGGTTTATATGATCAGCACATCATTACATTCTGTTTTTATTTACATTTTGCACATCGCTCTAACTTTTTTGGAAACAGGGCTGTATCATAGCGATGTAGTTGGCTTATAGTACATGTGTTGAGTAACTATGCTTATCAGGAAGTCAAAGGCGTTCTGCTTAGCACTGCATCTTGTATAGAGAGAAACAGAACAGCAGTCTGTAGCCAAACCACAGCCTTTTAGGACTCTGCTGACTTTGTAGCTTTGGGATCTAAGCTTTTCTGCATAGTAGACTACCACATCAGGATGTTGGTATTTACTTTTGAAAGTACCAAGGTCTGGACTTTGCTATCCTTATGCTGGTTACAACCATGGGTACTTTTGCTTTTGAAACACATTTTGCTAATGCTTAAAAAAATAAATAAAAATGTGGTGCCAGCAAAGTTTAAGACAAAGGGGAGGCCATGATTCTGTTTCGAGTAGTGCTCTTTTATTAAACACTAGCAGAAAGGCAAACAGCACAAAGAGTGGGGAGGTCATCACCAGCCATAAAACTCTGCTTAAAAGCAGGCACTCAACCCACCTACCAACACAAAATAACAGAGCTAACATGTACACACATTTTAAACTAACAGACCACAGCATAAAACAAAAAAAAACAGTCCCTCCTCAGCTTCTTCGCACTGTCCTTTGAATGACCACACCTCCTGGCCTTCTTATGATTGCAATTGGGACACTACACTATATTCCAAAAACCTATATGATATACTTTTCAGAATCAAGGTACGCTTTTCATAAGGGTATTAATATGGAGTTTGTCCCCCATTTACTTCAGTAACAGCCTCAACTCTTTTTGGAGGATTGCTGTGAGAATTTGATTGCATTCAGCCACAAGAGCATTAGTGAGGTCAGGCACTGATGTTGGATAATTAGTTCTGGATCACTCCAACTCATCCCGAAGGTATTGGATGGAGCTCCATCACAAGTCCAATGATAGAGGTATATTATACCCTTTTAGATGATGTTTGAAGCTAGGCATGCTGACCTTAAGCTCCTGTACTGTTGCACCAGAGCATCCTATTCTACTGGCAAATGCTTTTCTATGCAGGTTATACAAGCTATATGTATGCAACTGAGTACCAGTGTCAGCAGTGGGGGGACATTAGAGTAGCCAGTTTTACTAATTAGAAGGGCCATGCCATTTCATTAGAACAACACCTGTTTGTTCTAATAAAGGGGTTATAATAAATGTACATATCAGGACAGCTAACTATCCTGGCAAATACATGTCCATGCAAAGCCCAGAATTAGGCACACCCATTACGACGGCTTAGCTTTGTGGTGAGGTCCCGTGTTACTGCGTCTGTGGTGAAGTCTTGGGCAATCGTTTCCTTTCGACAGCAGCATATACAGGGCAACTGACACATGACAGTTCACAGGAGACGCAGACTTAACAGTCCAGGAACCCCAGACTCTACCTGCTAAATCATTCAAAGGTTCAAACACAGGTGAGCACTAATATGATTAACTTCTAGAATAACTTTTCTTTTTTCAATCTACTGTGTAAATGTTAATCATGTGGCCTACATTTGGCTTTTTGTTGAGTAATGAATGCAATGAGTTCTACTTTCTAAAAATAATTCTCAGTTCTCTTCTGTTCTTTTGCCTTACATATCCATAATGGTACATCAAACATGGCTTTCCATTTCTAAAACAGTCAGGAGGCTAGTTGCTATGTGTTACAGGAAAGGGGTTAAACCAGTCTGTTTGGCATCAAGACTGGCTGTAGACAGAAGATCTTTTAGCATAAATAAATGAAATTAAATGTAATTACGTTTCAGGTTTGAAAATTTGTTTTTTTTTCTTCAGAGCTGCTTTCACTGTTTAGTTATATGTTAGTGACATTGATTTTTTCTGACATTAGGTTATGTATGCCATGAAGGAAATACTGACATTCTATATATATATATATATATATATATATATATATATATATATATATATATATATGTATGTATGTATATGTATGTATATGTACTGATCTGGCATAACGTTATAACTCCCTCCTTGTTCATTGTCCACTCACTGTCCACTCTATTGGTGGCCTGAGAACCCTAAGACCCCTTGTATTGCTCACAGTAAAATATGGCCCTGATAAGTGCTCAATAGCATATTTTACATACATACATGGTGGTGTGTTAGCATGTGTTGTGCTGGTATGAGTGGATCAGACAAAGCAGTGCTGCTGGAGTTTTTAAACACTGTGTCTATGCACTGTCCGCTCTATTAGACTCTCCTACCTTGTCAGGCCACCTTGTAGATGTAAAGTCAGAGACGACAGCTCATCTGCTGCTGCACACTTTGTGTTGGTCATCCTCTAGTCCTTCATCAGTGGTCACAGGATGCTTCCCACAGGAGGCTGTTGGCTGGATATTTTTGGTTGGTGGACTATTCTCAGTCCAGCAGTGACACTGAGGTGTTTAAAAACTCCAGCAGAACTGGAACAAGAACCAGCACAACACACGTTAACCAACCACCACCATGTCAGTGTTACTGCAGTGCTGAGAATGATCCACCACCCAAGTAGTACCTGCTCTGTGAGGGAGCATGGGGGTTCTGACCACTGAAGAACAGGGTAAAAGGGGGCTATCAAAGTATGCAGAGAAACAGATGCACTAAAGTCTGTAACTGTAGAACTACAAAGTGCTGAAAAAATGGACAATGAGCATAGAAACAAGGGGATGGTCATAATGTTATGCCTGCCTGATTGAGATTATTATCAAGTTGTCTCAACCTGACATTAACCTTGGCAAATGCAACCTTTGTGGTCATAAGCAAAGTTTTAAACACCCCTGGTCAGATAAAAACCATTGACCTTACTGTTTCATTTATCTCTTGTCACTGCAGTTAAAATGTCAGAGTATGATTATGTGCTGGATTTCAACGAAACAGGGTGCAGGGAAAACTGCACACTTGTGACAGTCCCTCCAGGTCTGTCTGAGATTGGCCATCGCCACTGGATCGTCTTGACCTGCTATATCATTGTGTTCCTGATGGGCGTCCCAGGAAACGGCCTGGTAGTCTGGGTGACGGCGTTCCGGATGCCACGTTCAGTCAATGCCTTGTGGTTCCTGAACCTGGCCATAGCTGACCTGCTGTGCTGCCTGTCCCTGCCTTTGATCATGGTGCCACTGGCCCAGGATAAGCACTGGCCCTTTGGCCTTGTGGCCTGTAAACTGGTGCACGGCCTGCTCTACATGCTCATGTACTGCAGCGTGCTGCTGCTTGTGCTCATCAGTGTGGATCGCTGGCTGCTGGTGTCCCGGCCCACTTGGTGCCAGAACTGGAGAAGTCCACGCTATGCTATCTGGGTCTGCTTTGTCGTCTGGATGCTAGCTCTTGTTATTAGCATTCCCCAGTTCAGCGAAATGGTGGAGAAGAGGTTTGGATCGAAGATAATATGTGAAGGCACATATGACACCATGCTTGAAGCTTGGAGCATCACAGTTTTCCGCTTTCTGGTGGGTTTCTTAGTGCCCTTCGTGGTCATTTGCATAAGTCATTGGATGGTCTTTCAGAGGGCAAGCCAAAGTCCAGGGAAGAGGCAGAACCCGAGGGCAGCGCGGACTCTGCGTGTCATCCTTGCCGTGGTGCTGAGCTTCTTCCTGTGCTGGCTTCCGTTGCACATCATGGATTTCCTTCAGGTGGTTGGGCAAAATAATAAGGTGATAAAACATGACATGCTCCTGGTCCGTATGTTGGCTCTCTGCCTGGCCTACTTCAACAGCTGCCTCAACCCACTGCTCTATGTGTGCCTGGGCCGTGGCTTCAGAGAGAGCCTGACAAAGTCATTGAGGAGCGTGCTCCACTTTGCCTCTGAGGAACCCCCACAGGGTCTCAGCATGACAGGCAACACCAAGAGCACCACTGACAGCAGCTATTTTGTAACAGGAAACAGGGTTCACTAAGAGCTCTCAAAAGTGGCTCAACTTTAACCCAAGGAACCCATTTGTCCATCTCAAATTCAAGCATTCTGTCCCTCAGCGCACTGTCTAGTAACTTTCATAAGATTTGGGGCAAGGAATAGTTAAAATGGTGCAGGGCAGGTGGCCCTAGGGACTAACATTGAGAGCTTTTGACTTACAACATGAGGGCCTTTCCCCAAAGTCCTCTAGCATGAAGTTTCTCTTGAGATTGCAATGTAACTGTGACCACACTCAACACAGGACTTTTGAAACGTGGTTGAGATGCAAACCAACCCATTCAGAGTGGTCTAATACATGATGCCTCTAAAAGAAACCTGCAGGTAGTTATGAAATGGAATGGTCACTAATACACTGCCTGATGCCTGAGACAATAGTTTTTGAGATACGCTATTGGCCTAAACTTTTTTTTTTGGGCAATATGCAATACATTGTTGTCCAAAAAACATATTTTCCTGTACATTACCACCATTAGTATCACATATAAAACACAGACGATGTGTAAATTCACTGATTGCTGTGGATATTATATAAAATTGCTACTAAATCACCACCACTGTAAAGAAATCTTAGTCTGTACGTTTCTCTACAATGAACCATATTACATCAAACCACTCTGAATGACTCTGTTTACATCTCAATGAATGAATTAACTGTTCAAAAATCAGTGGAATGTTTTTGATTTGGAAAGTCGGAGCAGGGAAACATGATATGTACAGAAGACCTGGATAAAAGCTCTTACTCAGCCCAGAACAGCCCTGAAAATCTGACCTGACTAGTTAGCAAGCTAGATGGCTCATAAATCACACATTCATATTCATGTGGCTCATAAATTGCACATTCATATTTATGTGGCTCATAAATCACACACTCATATTACTCTTTTATCAAATAATCTTTTAGCTTGAAACTTTGACACTTTAGTGTCAGCTAACTGCAGTGTAGCTTGCTAACTGACCTAGCATGTTACTCCTCTGTTTAGCTGTGACCTATGCTAACTCACTAGCTCACAGTTATCATCATATATTCATATTCATATAGCTGATAAATCTTGTATTTCTATTTAAAATACACTTGTAGCTTAGTGCGTTGATGCTTTATTGTTAGCAAACTTATAGTGTAGCTTGTAACCTAGCATGTTGCTCCTCTGTTTAGCTGTAACCTGATTACAGATCATCTAGGCTAGTTCTTTGCTAGTTCACAGCCTTTAGGGTCAGTTTTACCAGGATTTAAAAGTTTTAGCAGGATTTAAAAGACCAATTCTATAAACTGTAACTAAGACATGTGTTTTTCATGCTAATCATTGTGTAAAAATGCCTAATAGTAATAATCCAAAATGATATGACATTGTAAATAAGCATGTTTTTAAAGTATATTGCATTGTTTTTCTTTTCTTTTTCAGAATTTGTTATTTACCAACTGATGTGTCAATTATTTACATGAACAGCTAGTTTGCTATAAGCTACCTGTTTCCACATTTCCTGTATAAAGACTGGATTCTTAAAGAAAAAAAGACTAGTTTGAACTGGATTTGTGAGATTTTTTTTCTTTTGAAAAAAGGTGACCCACTGTGGGTTCTCTGCTTTCCATTTCCTTCTTTGCTTTTTCCGCAATGTCAAGATTGTGTAAATGGCTATGACAACACAATGCTCGGGATATTGAGCTAAAGGGGCCCCTACTGAATTTCAACACACTGAGCAAAGTAACTGGCAAGGGTCGTAGATGTGACCTTGCGCATTAGAAAGTGTGAAACTTGCTCAAGTCAAACAAATACGCTTGTTTCATAAAACACTGACGCACAGTGGAGAGTCATCATAGCAACTACTCAGCTACATTTGGATTGTACCGTCCCCTATGCCTAATGGCCAATACAGGCATCTGGTCAAGTTGTTTTCAAACACAGACATTTAATCTGGCTACCAAATTGGAAGTTAAGCAAGATCAGCTACTTCCTAAACAATCATTATCTCCCATCTTCATTTGATGTTCATTGACACTATCATTGAGAATAATGAAAACATTTCTTGAGGAAAAAAAGCAGGTTTTCCAGTCTCCCTATTTCCATTAGGGATAGCTAGAGAGGTATGGCAACATTTGAATCAACATGTTGGAACCCCAACCAAAAAGTAAATAAACAGAAATTCAGTGTCGTCTTTAAAGAAACTGTTCTATTTATTAACACGAGGGATTTAATTATTGTGTAATTATACACTGATCAGGCATAACATCATGACCACCTCCTTGTTTCTACGCTCATTGACCATTTTATCAGCTCCACTTACTGTATAGGTGCACTTTGTAGTTCTACAGTTACAGACTGTAGTCCATCTGTTTCTCTGATACTTTGTTAGCCCCCTTTTACCCTGTTCTTCAGTGGTCAGGACCCTCATGGACCCTCACAGAGCAGGTACTTTTTGGGTGGTGGATCATTCTCAGCACTGCAGTAACACTGACGTGGTGGTAGTGCGTTATTTTGTGTTGCACTGGTATGAGTGGATCAGTACTGCTGGAGTTTTTAAACACCTCAGTGTCACTGCTGGACTGAGAATAGTCCACCAACCAAAAATATCCAGGTAACAGCGTCCTGTGACCACTGATGAAGGACTAGAGGATGACCAACACAAACTGTGCAGCAGCAGATGAGCTGTCGTCTCTGACTTTACATCTACAGGGTGGACTGACAAGGTAGGAGTGCCTAATAGAGTGGACAGTGAGTGGACACAGTGTTTAAAAACTCCAGCAGCACTGCTGTGTCTGATCCACTCATACCAGCACAACACAAGCTAACACACCACCATGTATGTATGTAAAAAATATGCTATTGAGCACTTCAGGGCCATATTTTACTATGAGCAATATAAAGGATCTTAGGGTTCTCAGGCCACCAGGGGGGCCCGTATGTACTTTGCAAAACTTTACTGAATAAATAAATAAATAAATACAATTTTAAATGTACTTCTAAAAATGTATTCAATAATCTTTTATCAAATTTATTAGGTATTTAATCCTTTTCTATTCTTGCATTCAAACGAACACGACTGGGGCAGCCCTAAGAAAGATGTTGCTCATGGCCCCTTAGCCACCGGGGGGCCCTAAGTGTATCAGTTTTAAGACGTATTCATTAGTATTTACTTGTCAAAATGATTGAAGTATTGGTCTGTTTCTATTCCTGCAATTACAAGAACAGGATCAGGGTGGCCAGTGCAACCCCAACTAAGATGTTGCTTATGGCTCGGAAAAGGGGTCCTGAGTATATACTATTTTAAATGTATTCAGTATTGATTGTAAAAAAAATGGAAACCTGAACTTTCCATAATTTTTTTAAGGAAAAATTAATTAAGCAATAATTTATTTTCTATTCTTCCATTGAAAGAAGTGAGGTGGCCCTGAGTGGGATGTTGCTTAAGAGCCACAGATCATAACAGGGTCCAGACTATGTATGTTTAAAATGTGCTCAGTTCTGTTTGATAAAGAAGTGAAGTGGCTCCAGAAGTTTGATTTCTTTTTCCTAATCACAATGAATGAATTATTAATCCATTTTGAATCTTTTGAATTCAAAAGAATATGACTAAGGTGGCCAGGCGAGCCCCAGGTAGGATGTTGCTTCAGGATCTCCAAGCCAGTATTTTTTGAAAATGCATTCAATATGTCATTTAAATCCAAAGTGCAGTAATGAAATTTTAATGCTTTTTTTATTCTTGCATTCAAACGAATGACTGGGGTGGCCAGGGAACCCCCTAATCAGGGTGTCGATTAGGGCCCCCAAATGTACTGTAATGCTCCTGGCACTAGAGTATTCATTGACCTCACCTTCAATACAAATAATTTGCAGATTGCTTTGCTCAACAGCACCTCCTGCAGGACAAACCGAAACATTTAGAATATCTACACACCTGCTATCCACTGATATACTGGAGCAGATTTTGTGAGGAAATCCTCGAACAACCACACTGGGGTATGAGATATTGATTATTGATATAAATTTGTGGCTACAACCCTTCTGATAAAGGTTACAGGTCATAAAGTTGACCAGTATCATCCACAGTGGGAACAGTAACTGGCAAGTGTTAGGAAGGTTTGAAGACACGTGGCCTGTAATGACCTCAGCTAACAGCCTCTTTATGACTGAACAGCCCTCTCTGTGAGAACAGCACAGTTCAGCTAAATATAACAAAACACCATAGCAACCATTCGGAAGTAATGGGAATGATAGAAAAAGTGAAATAAAAGAGGGCTGCTTTCATAACCCTTGAAACTTCTCATCCACTGGAGCTGTGCACGAAAGGATGATGTTCTTTCGTAAGCAGTTTTTGATCTGTGGTGAAAATCTGTGCTTCCATGTGATAAAACTACTCAATCATCTCTTTTTATATATGCATCCGGAACATAAAGTACCCAATTCCTCATTGTGCAAATACATTTTCCTCTACTGTGTGAAAATAAGTTGTTCTTTACTGGTATATTTCTGTAAAAATATAAACTAATTCCATATTATATATGGAGTTTGCATATGGTTCAAGCAAAATGGGTCATGAATCAAGCAAAACCTTACAGCAACGGTTACAGAACTTAGAGAAGGGCTCAAGTCTCAAATTATAACAAACTAACAAAAAATATAACATATTCGCTTTGGGCCCCCCAAAAATACTTTAGGCCCCCCAAGTCACTAGCCTGTGAGTTTAGGCCTGTGAGTATCTAAGCTTTAAACTGTATTCCATATTTTCCATATATTGTGTGTAAAAACAGTGCAGTGAGTCCAGAGCTTAGATTTTTTTTCCAGAGCTCTGATTTTTTGTCCTAATCAAAATGAATTCAATAATAAAACGCTTTTCTTGGCTTGCATTCAAAAGAACACGTTTAGGGCCTTAAATGTTCCTGGCACTACTGCATTCATTGACCTCACCTTTGCTAAAACTTAAAAAGTTCTTCAGTTACAGACTGTAGTCTATCTGTTTCTCTGCATAATGAAATGGAACAGAGGTAAAACGGTAAAGCGATAAACTGCCAGAGGTTAAAAAACTGAAAAATAAATACTGTAAATTACAGAGTTATAAAAAAAAGCCTTTTGCAGAGAAGAAGTCACTCGTTAGAAACTTACGGTTCTGCAGCAAGGGAAGTAAATTAGGCTTTAAAAGATACAAACAATTTCTATAGATGCCACGGGTTGACAAGATATGCCCATCCATCCATCCATCTTCTAAGCCGCTTCTCCGTCAGGGTCGCGGGGGGGTGCTGGAGCCTATCCCAGCAGTCATTGGGCGGAAGGCAGGATACACCCTGGACAGGTCGCCAGTCCATTGCAGGGCAGACAGACAGTCACTCACACACAAGGGCAATTTAGCATATCCAATTGGCCTGACTGCATGTTTTTTGACTGTGGGAGGAAACCAGAGAACCCGGAGGAAACCCACGCGGACAACATACAAACGCCACACAGGGAGGACCCCGGTCACCTGGCTGGGGAATCGAACCCAGGCCCTCCTCGCTGTGAGGTGACAGCGCTACCCACCGCGCCACTACATGTCATATATCAAACCGTTCAACAATACCTCTTTCATGTGAAACAATTTTCAGTGCATCCATATAAAATTCATTTTCTTTTTGCCCCCAAAAGTCTAAAAATGTCAGGCATTGTAACCATCCAGCGATATATGAGGATTTAGTAAACAATCAAAAGAAGTAATTTAGTCATATAAAATTCTATATAAAATAGTTTATCAAGAGTTATTGCTTAAAGAACTTAAATAAAAGCATGTTGCAAAATAAGGCAACATTAAAAGTACTTAACTCACTGCTTTTGTCCACATGTTCTTATTTCTTCAAATATTAGGCAGCAAAACAGAAAATGATGGACTTATATTTTGACATTTTTACAAAAGCGAGGCTAATGAATTACATCATAAAGACCTCAAGTGATTCTTCATGGTGCAATGCTAAGGTCAGTAGCTCTTTCAAAAATCTGGAAAAAAAATTCATTTTTTGAGTCGTGGTTAGAATGTTTGGTTTACCATGTCAGGCGGTAGGACCTCAGGAAAACCATGAAAATGTGTAATTATAAAAATAATTAAACTGAGTTTAATAATTGTTCATTTGAAAAACATGTAAATGTAAACTCGAGTTCAAGGACAAAGGTTTCTAAAGGTTTAATTTGAAGTTAGTCTGAAAAGTCAGGAGGTGCAACGGTTCAGTGGTAATAACTGGAATAATTACAGGCTTTGATAACACTATATACACTCACTATATACACCATATTACCAAAAGTATTTGCTCGTCTGCCTCCACACACATATGAACATCCCATTCTTAATCCATAGGGTTTAATATGATTTTGGCCCACCCTTTGCAGCTATAACAGCTTCAACTCTTCTGGGAAGCCTTTCCACAAGGTTTAGGAATGTGTTTATGGGAATTTTTGACAATTATTCCAGAAGCGCATTTGTGAGGTTGGACACTGATGTTGGACGAGAAGGCCTGGCTCACAGTCTCCACTCTAATTCATCCCAAAGGTGTTCTATCGGGTTGAGGTCAGGACTCTGTGCAGGCCAGTCCAGTTCTTCCACACCAAACATTCTTATCCATGTCTCTATGGACCTTGCTTTGTGCAGTGATGCACAGTTGGAGCAGGAAGTGTTCCCACAAAGTTGGGAGCATGAAATTTTCCAGAATCTCTTGGTCTGCTGATGCATTAAAAGTTCCTTTCACTGGAACTAAGGGGCCGAGCCCAACTCCTGAAACTCAACCTCACACCATAATCCCCCCTCCACCAAACTTTACACTTGGCACAGTGCAGTCAGACAAGTACCGTTCTCCTGGCAACTGCCAAACCCAGACTCATCCACCAGATTGCCAGATGGAGAAGCGTGATTCGTCACTCCAGAGATCATGTCTCCACTGCTGAGTCCAGTGGCGGCGCTTTACACCACTGCATTCAATGCTTTGCATTGTGCTTGGTGATGTAAGGCTTGGATGCAGCTGCTCGGCCATGGAAATCCATTCCATGTAGCTCTCTCACTGTTCTTGAGCTAATCTGAAGGCCACATGAAGTTCGGAGGTCTGTAACGACTGACTGCAGAAAATAGGTGACCTCTGTGCACTATGCGCCTCAGCATCCGCTGACCCCGCTGTCATTTTACATGGCCGACCACTTCGTAGCTGAGTTGCTGTCGATCCCAATCACTTCCACTTTGTTATAATACAGCTGACAGTTGACTGTGGAATATTTAGTAGTGAGGAAATTTCATGACTGGACTTGTTGCACAGGTGGCATCCTATCATGGTACCACGCTGGAATTCACTGAGCTCCTGAGAGCGACCCATTCTTTCACTAATGTTTGTAGAAGCAGTCTGCAGGCCTAGGTCTTTAGTTGTATACACCTGTGTCCATTGAAGTGATTGGAACACCTGAATACATATATATAAACTATTTTTATTGACCCAATGTCTGTATAAAGATGCTTCTGAGGGCCTTCATTACCTGGATCAGGTGTGTTACTTTAGGGTTGGGACTAAATTCCTCAAGGTGGTAGGTCTTCCGGAGCAAGATTGGACACCGTTGTCCTACCCTAACAAAAGGCATTTGGAAATGGGTGGAAACTCTGATGGAAAGAGGTCTAGCAGACATAAAGCACCATCACTAAGCTGACTCAACATCATGATGTCTGTCAGCCATTGATGACGGAGGACGCTTTGTCCATTTGCCCAATCCTAATGGTGAAATAAGAAAAGAGGATTTCCTGGCCCATGCATTGCTGCCGATGTGCTATTGGAGACTGGAAGAAGGTCTTATGGACTGGTGAATCAAAAATTCTAATTTTGGACTCATTACGCAGGGTGTTGGGTAGGCGAAAGGATGGTTCCTCATTAACCGTCAAACAAGGAGGATCTAGAGATGAGACTGACACCCTGAACGAAAAGGGCTCCCACAAGATTTTGCAGTGAAATGGAATAGAATTTTTTTTTATTTCATGATATTTAAAAAAAAAAGATTCCTTTTAAATCTCTAACTGTGCTTTAGTTTGAGAAGTACACAGAAATAATAAACTGCATAAACCTGTAAAATGAGGGTGTTCTAAAACTGGTAGTGTACAAGCAAATCATACATAACAAACAACAAGGCATATTAATAAATAAAAGTTTATTATCAACATGCAGTGAAAGGGAACAAGAAAGCGTTTCCAAGTACTACAAAAGATTTCTCTAAAACACAATATGACAAAGACTAAAAGATGCTGGAGTAACAAATGCAGGCAAGCCAATATTTCATTATGTACAGTGAGTCTACACTACATTGCATTCACAGCAATAGGAAGTCAAAAGGTCATATGTACAGATATCTACAGCTGGAGGGATGGATACCTCCTGTATAGTTTGGCAGTGCTATAGCAAGACAGTGACAAGTTATAGTCCTCCAATACATTAGGTGGTACTAGAGCCCCCTACACAGAGGCAATAATAAGTAATTCTAAAGGTTCATTTGAAGTTGCCTAGATTTAACGGTGCATTCGGTCAGTCTTTGTAAACTCAACACTTTGAGTTACTATAAGGAATTTGCGAGTCATAAATGCACCTGGAAAACTCAGGCAAGGTCCATGTAAATCCACTTTTAAAGGTCAGAAATATCACCAGCCAGGACATTCTTTGATACCCATCAATATAATAGACCAAGTAAACAACGTAGCATGTTAATCGTAAATGTGCAGTATCAATTATTTCTGAAAACAATGACTAACTATGATTTCTGGCTGGCTTTTTTTTTTACAGTGAACAATATTATTTGTCCATCAGAGAAGGTACACACCAACCAAGCACTTCAAAAGTACACCTCTTTGTATATACACTCATTGCTTATTTCACCAGTTACATTTTCCATATAGGTGCACTTTGTAGTTCTATAGATACAGACTGTAGTCCAGCTGTTTCTCGGCATACTTTGTTACCCTGTTCTTCAATAGTCAGGACCCCCACGGACCACCACAGAGCAGGTATCATTTGGGTGGTGGATCATTCTCTGGTATGAGTGGTGCTGCTGGAGTTTTTAACACTGTTGACTCCAGGTAATACCTGCACTGTGGTGGTTCTGTGAGGGTGCTGATCTTTGAAGAACAGGAAAAAAGGGGCTAACAAATTATGCAGTGAAACAGATGGACTACAGGATGTAACTGCAGAACTACAAAGGGCACCTATATAGTAAGTGAAGCAAATAAAAGGGATAATGGGCGTAGAAACAAGTATACTTAGTGTACTTAGTGAATAATACAAGTGTACTTAGTGAAGAGGCCAGTCAGTGTACTTAAAACAAAGAGGAAAAACAACTGATGGCTGGATAGTCTGTAGTTGGTTTAGCATATATGCTAGCTAGTTTTGCCTTTTCATACAACAAACCTCATTAGCTTGCAGGGCAAATTGGACTTTTTTCTAAAAGAGGTTTCATGGGAACATTGCTGGCACTGGCATAAGCCTAGCTGACGTCAAGCGCACTGTTTGTACAATGTAATGTTAATGGAATTGCTGAACTGCATGTGACTCACTAATGGGTGGAATGGCACTCTAAACAGGTAGGCCAAAGAAATGTAACTACTAAAACTAGTTCTCATCCTATATGTCACTGGTTCTCAAATCTCAGTCCTTAAGTACCCCTGCCATAGGCAGTATTTACACTATAGTAATGCATCCAGTTCACCTCAGGAAAGTTTGTTAATTACTTGATGAGTTGAACCAACCAATGCTAAACTATGCAGAACAGGTTACTCAACGATTAGGACTTGGGAACAACTGCTGTATGTCAATGTTTAACCACCCAGTATGAAGTTGAAGCGTGCAAAAGAAAACAATTACTAGTAGAGCCTTCTTCAGACTCTTCAAATAAAACCTGTGAAAATATTGGTGAAAACCCTCACCTGGGTTTGAAGAACATAAATGTCAAAGAATCCCTCTTTGCACTGTGTTCCATTACATAGTCAAATTAGCAGTGTCACATTAATGCCTGCAGTGTTTACTTGATCTCTGCGGGATATGAAACATGTTAGATTTAACTCAACACAACAAGAATTAATTCTGCATTTGCAGTGTTGATGTGGTACACAGTCGTACTCTGTCTAGGCTATGCACCAAAGAGAGGCACAATTGCTTTAGCAGCACGAGACCACAGGTGCATGAAAACAAGTTTGTTATAAGGTGCAGTATGGGGTCTTTCAGTCTCAGGCCCATCCCGGGACGGGATAAGACATCGGCGGCAGCAGCAGGACGGTGTCTCATTCTAAGACTTCCCTTGAGTTCTGAGGTATGGGTGCCCAGAAAGAGCACAAAAGTCAAAAGAGGACAATCATAATGAGAACAGTACTTAAGTCTCTTTCACCAAATAAAAAAGGTATATGACCTGGTAAGTCTCCATCAGTTGGCAGTTTAATTTGTACACCCCGTACGTCATGTGACTGCAGTGTAGAGCAAGCTGGACTTTGTAGTATCAGTTATTGTTCAAATGAGCATTCTGGACATGAATGCGTTTTAGCATCTCCCAAATGTTTGCGACTTTTCAAGCAGAACCGGTTCAAGAGTTGCACAAGAACAGTGCAAAGAGCAAAAACTACCAGTGATCACTGAACTGTTAGACAAAAACAGCTTGTGGACTAGAGGGTTCAACGGAGAATTGTGCAAGCAAATAGGCCACAATCAGGCAAATCACATCCAAATTCAGAGTGCAAAATGTAATAGATTTTGTCTCAAATATCCTACAAAACCCCAAGATGACAGCGGGTGATGTCAGCAAAAAACAAGAAAATATGCCTCCAGTGGGCACAGGAACATCAAAACTGGGAGTTTGAGAGTGGAAAAAAGTTGCCTGGTCGGACAAATCCAGGTTACTTTCCATCATGCTGATGGGAGGATCAGAATTTGGCACAAGCAACACAAATCCATGGAGTCATCAACTGTACAGGCAGTATGATAATGTGGGGAATGTCATGGTACAGATTAGGCCTTAATACCCAGTGAGTAAAGCGTACACATCTTTGTTGACCAAGTTCATAGTGACACTTCCAGCATTAAAAACAGGACACGTCACAAGGCACATCGTCACTCAATAGTTCCAGAAAATTCTTGAGTTTTCATTGCTTCAGTTGCCTGCACAGGAATTGAGCTGTGATAAACTAGTATTTCAGGATAAGTTGCACTCAGAATTAGATCAACTTCCAACAGGGTCCATCTAACACTGAGGAAGCCACTGGAGCTGGTAATTAATGTTATGGGGTGGACCTGGGATAAAAATCGTTACTTGCACGACCATTTATTGAACCTACGTGATCCCACATGCAACATACATGGTCAGACAGTAGTCATGACCTTGAGTGAGCCTGAGCGGAAACGCATGATCTTCCTTTTCAGTGCATGTGAAGCTTTGATCTTGACCACAGAGCTCTGGGCATTCTGGGACGAAGCAGGCAAACGTGGAGGCAATTGCTGAGGCCAGACAAGTCCCCCGCTCTCGTCTGAATCACTAGAAACAGAGCTGGACCTTGGAGAGCACGTCTCACTCAGGCTAGAGTCAGAGCCGTCACCATGGCTAGCTCTAGCATTCGTCCCGTTTCTAAGATGCTGGCTCTGCTCTGTGTACTGAGGGAAGGTGTGAAAAGGTAGGCTTGTGTATTTGAGCATAGGCTCCTCCCCTCTGAGTGATGGCTCCTCCTCCTCTTGGCTAAGGTCTGCTGAGGAGCACCAGAGCCTCTGACTGGACAGATAGTCTTCATCTATGCCGTGAGTGCCTCTGTCCCGTCCCACTGTATAGTACCTATGTTCTGGTTGGACAGTCCACCCTTGGGGTGGGAAGCTTCCTTCCGATTGAGATCGGCTTGTTGTCTTGCCACGTCTTTCCTCGACTGAGCCCCACCTTTCCTCCTGATGCATTCTTGGTAAACGAGGTGTCCAGTCTTGTTTGGCAGACTCAAGTGTTGCAGGTGGAGAAATACGGGTGCGGATGTAGCTTGAGGATGACATAGGGTCCAACACTGTAGCGTGATGCTCTAGGTAGCCTCGTTGGTGCTGAAGTGAGTCACCATCACTATTGCTGGTGCAAGGCTTCATAGCTCCATACTGCTCCATCTCTAAGGAGGATTCTGGATCTTCACATACTAGAGAGGCTGGCCCATCCTGTGGATCTAGAGGGGGCATGTAGAACCCTTCTTGTGACTCCTCTCCACCATCTTCTTCCTCATTGAGGGCTGCCCATTCTTGCCATTCTAACTGGCCAGGTGTAGAGTCACAATAGTTGGTTGTCATGGGTGGGTAAGAATGTAGGTCTTGCCAGTGGTTAGAGGTAAAATTGAGGTCTGCGGAAGGGCTGGGATTTGGGTTAAGGGAGCAGCGCTGTAGGAGGCCCAAAATATAGGCCTCCACACGCATTGCTTGTTGAATGTCCTCTACTGTGGGACCCTCATCTACTTCCTCAACAGGACCCTCATCAGTCTCCTCAGTGGGGCCATCTATGTCCACATTGACTTCCCCATTGGGGCCTTCATTCATCTCCACAGTAAGGCCCATTTCATGTCTATTCAAGGGATCTCCATTTATCACCTGGCGTTCGGACCACAAAGCCCCATCTTCATTATCAACTTCTTCTTCTTCATCCTCTTCCTCCTCAATTCCCTCTGCAATGCCCTCTAGAGGGGGGTAGGGGGCAGAGAATGAACGTGGCAGGATGGTGCGAGGGGTAGGTTCCCTCTGACCTTCCCAGTCCCACATGTAGGCATCTGTGGGGAAGGAAGGACCATGGAATATCAGTACATGGATGTGACTGTGTTGATCTGTATGTAAACATGACAACAACTAAACAAATTTTAGCATCATATGTCACATAATGTACCAACTCACAGTTACTGGTTTGGAGTTTTGCCTCTGAACATGCTTGGTGCATGGAGCTATGGGGTTAATATAGCTAACAAATAATAGAAACATATACCCCATCAATTAGCATTGTGCCACCTGCATGCTTACTTACTTACTTACTTAGTACTTACTTTAAAGTCATTTAAGTTGTTAGGTAATTTCAAATAGACTTGCTTATCTGGTGGATATTCTTCCTTTCAGTCCAGTACACTTCAAAGTAAATACAAACTTTCTTTTAACTCCACTACTTTCTGCACAAATGTGTCAATACCTGTGTTGCTGGGAAAGCAAAAACTGGACTACTGTGACTTCTGCATGCTAGTGAAGACTCACAGAAGAAGTACTGTGCCATTTGGAATTATATAAAATTTAAAGTACTTATCATTACTTTGAAAACCAGAATGTTTGTACTTTAACTCAAGTAGAAATAAAAAAAGTGAATTTCTACTTTTACTTGAGTCATGCAACATCAGAAATGATAAAAGCAAGTCTAGAAAAAAATGTAAATGGGTCATTCTTCAGAAATGGCCACTTTTTTTTTTATCTCCATAGATATTTTTTATCTCCTCACTGGATATGGAATTTAATCCATTTGTGTTCTATTGTTTCACAATTACCTAAGAATAAAGTGGGCCACACTAGTGACTTCAGTTAAAAGCTTCATATGAAATCATGAGATAAATGAGAAAATTTCAGTTAACTGAAAAGACACAGCGGACTCACCATGTGCTTTTCTTCATAGATCATCAGAAAATGCTTGGAATTTTATATGATTTATTTAAAAACCAGTATTGCTCAATTCATGGATCAAGAAGGTGAAATTGTTAAAATAACGTTTTATTTTAAAATCTAGATAAATTGTAACCCTAACATGTTTTTTAAGTGTAATATATCTATAAACGCTAGGGACACATAAATGGACGTTTCTGTAGAATGACCCAAATGACATTTTCTGCCAAAAATGGCTTTACAACAATTAAGACTTAGTGATATCCTGAGAAAATCATGCGTATAAAGCACAGTTTATTGTGAACGCATGAGAGCATGAACTGACCCACAGATCTTGGCCTATGATTGGGGAAGGAGAGGCTAGGGGAGGAGCTGGAGCGCCTTGGAGGGGACTGAGTTTCACTCTGCTCATAAAAACCTGTTGACACACACACACACACACACACACACAGATGCAGTCATGCATACAATATTACACAATTACACAGAGCACAGTAAGATGTCAGAGGCTGAATCTGAAATGTCTCACCAGTCATGCACAGTGCTTTCCATAGGGAATACAAGCTGAGAGACACTGCAGATTCAGCTGATTCACAAATGATTAATTATAAATTAGACTTTCATATGATAAAACGCCTAATCACACAAGGCACAAACACTCCAGCATAAACCGGATCACAGGACACAGCATGTTGATAATAAGCATTAACCTCCTTAAATATGACAAAATAAGTAACGGTAAACTACGTTATAAAAGAATATTAGCTTTTCAACAGAGATATCCACCATTTGAATCTCATGCCAGAGCATAAATTAAAAAGCAATGCACTGTTCCAGCCTCTAGAGGGAGTACCTGAGCTCGAGGGACTGTCCAGATCATCTTCTGCGCTCTGGTCACACATGTCCACCCTTAGCTCACTGAACTGCTGCTGCAGTACCTGCATCAGCCCAATGGGGGCATCCTGGAGACGGTCCTGCAAAATGAAGGGGGTTGATTAGAGCAGTGGTTCTTAATCCCAATCCTGTGGCTTCCTTCCTTTCTGCACAAACATTTGATTTCAAAAAATAATATTTTAAATAACTGTACTTTTAACTAAACCACACTTCTTCAGACTGTCAAATCCTAGATTAGCAATTTTAACTCCATAGTGTAGGATTTTTAATACAATTCAATTCAGCCAGTTGCCAAACGCATCATATAACTACATGGAACAGAAGGTCATTGAGTCTGAAAGCGGTATCAAATATTGTCTAAAATACTATATAAGAATATATTTAAAAATATTTCATTTTAATTCAATGTGAAAAAACTTTAAATATTCTTGTTGAATGCCTTACTGCTGATTTTATCATTATAATTATTGTTGCTCCTACTATTACTATCAGAAATAATACAATAACTTATTATTGTTAATGTTATTATTATTATAATATACAGTAATGCATATATATATATATATATATATATATATATATATATATATATATATATATATATATATATATATATATCTCGTCAGTGAGTGCGCTGAAAATCTGATTTTGTTAGTAATCCAATCAACATGTTTACATGCACTTGAGTAATCAGATAATAGGGTCTATTATTAGTGTCTAAGTCTGGCAGTAATGAAATTTCTACTTTGAAACTGGCCAATAAACTCACAGAAGAAGACGCGACGAAAACGTAATGTAAAACTCAAACTTCACGCTGCAGCTTTTTTAACATCAAGCCATTGTACCTGAAAAATATGAAAAAAATAATCTATAAGATTTAAATCCCTCATTTCATCAAGTATGTATCTGCTTTCAGTGTCACTCCAAAAGTGTTTTGTTCTGTCTCGCAGCAACACTGCTCGCTTATTTCTGGTACCGCAGTCTGTTTTCACACATGTGCAAACGAAAGAAATCAGAGTAAGAGTTTACATCACAGAGAATCTGATTACTGAGCTAAAATCCAGCCTCTTTATCGTATTTCTTAATCTGACCTCTAGACCTTACTGCAATCAAGAAATCAGGGATTACATGACCATTTGAATAATCAGACAACTGCAGAAAAATGATTATGATCAGATTATTAAGTGCATGTAAAAGAGGTTAAAGAGGGAACGATGAAGGTTTTTAAGTCGTTCAAAACTATTTTAGCATGTGCTAAACTGAAGCACACAGGTTTTAAGTCTCTGTGCAGTCGGTCTAATTTTCCTACAGCTCTGGACAGCTGGCTAGCCTGCACGCTCTGATTTATTCTCTGTAAAATGCGTCTGAGAACATGTTAGCTTGCTCACATTCCAAAGCAGTAGAAACATTTAGACCGCTATACCCAAAATCGTCTCCTCAAATGTCAAGATCCAGTGAGTCTGGTGTGCCTGCAAATGCATGCTTCTGGTGACAAGCTAGCATTTAGCTTGATAAACACATTTTCCCTCTGAAGTGTGTGGGTTTATACGTGTCAGTTATTCAAATGGCTTTTTTTTCCTGTTTTGTTTTCAAATATTTTTCTTATCAAATTTATCAAGTATTAGAGAATGTTTGGTGCAGCCCTACTAGCAATGCTAACTGCTGGCTATTATAGCATTAGCTAAACTACAATTCTAGCTTTAATTAATAGATTAAGATAAAGAGACTTGTTATTAGTCCCACAACAGGGAAAGTTCGCCTGAATACACACTAGTGAAGACACACACTAGGGGGCAGTGAGCACACTTGGCCAGAGCGGTGGGCAGCCCTATCCGCAGCACCTGGGGAGCAGTTGGGGGTTAGGTGCCCCCTGAAGTGCCCATCGGTCACAGGGCCGGGTTTCTAACCTCCGGCCCATGAGTGCCCCCGCAGATTTAGGTCTGCCATAGCAGAGCCTTCAAAAATAAGAACTTGTCAACGTTCCCCTCCACAGAAATCTTTAGTAAGAGGCAAACGATTTGTGCGTGAATGAAGAGAAACCTGAGCTAATCTCTGTAGCACCACAACAAAACAACCCCTTAGGTATCCTTTTAGCCGGTATGGGTGCTGATCTTAATTACCTGTGCTAATGCAACAGTTTTTCTACCTGCTGAACTATTTTCTTAACCACTCTATCAACACAAAGCCCCAGAAACTGGAAAGAAAATTGCTGCTAGCGCTAATTAGCGTTATACTAAACGCTCCTGGCTTTCATTAGAAATGTTAGCACTGACTAAACTATGACGTTATTTCCCATAGCACTACCATATAACAAGCCCTGAACTGTACGTTCACACAGCAACTCTCCTTTTAACACCTAGAACAGCACAACATCCCAGGAACTGGAAGATGCTAATGCTAATAAACAATAGCATGAGAGGGAATTTTAGCACTGACTGAACTATTTTCCTCACAGCTGTAGCAACACAACATCTCAGGAACTGGAAGCAAGCGCTACTGGCGCTCATCAGCTATGCTAAATGCTACCTGGGGCTGTTGGCTTTCATTAGGAATATTAGCACTGACTGTGTACATGTACTTAATAATCCATCAAGTGCAGAAAATCACATAATTCATGAAATGCATTTACATGCACTTAGATAATGGGAGAACTATGGCCTACAAAAGTCAGGCAGCGCCCAATAGCTTGTTGTTTCCACTACAGTGGACAATGTGAACATAAATCATCTAAAAAATTAAGTATACGTCATTTCATCAAGCATGTAGTAGGTTTTAGTGTCTCTCCAAATGTGTTTTATTAAGCTGCCCTCTAATTACGAAATGCGTGAGAGGGTCTGTACGCAGATCTCATTATTGAGGCATACCTGTCCTGTGGTACCTATCTGAAGCCCCTATCTGAAGAGGAGGTGGCGCTGTTGCCATCACTATCTAGTGTCCATCTAGTATCTTGGGGTGGTATTGCAAACAGAGCCTGAAATGTTTCATTCTGTAGTTTTTTGAATAAAAAACTAAATGCTTGCTTTAACTATACTTTTCCCTGTTGTTTATTGTGTAGTTGAGTTCATCGTTTTTTAAAATTAGTGACTTTATAATGTTGCTATTAAAACACTTAAGCCAGCATGTTTTCAGTTAAACAAACGCGTGATGTTCGTGACAAAAGAGATGCCTTAAAGGTCTACGACTGAGAAAATGTAACGCAAAGTTAAAACAGCTAGCTGGTTTTCTTCGTCACTGAATGTTTTTTAATGCACATAAATATTGCCTTCACCCCAGTCAAGCCTGATGGAGGTTCTGAGAATGGCCTCAGTAATATAGTTTGGTAATCAAACACATTGATATTAAAATCGTATGAATATATATTTGACTTAAGTTTGGTGTAAGTCTACACTGCTAAACTACAGAATCGTATCAAAAATGCGACAAAGAAAGTTTACTAAGTTTTACTTGTTTATTTGCAGCTGTTTTTGCTTGCTGTATAGTTCCGTACACTGTGCAGCCGGCCGTGCTGAATTTTATTTTTTATCATGTGACTTTCAAAAACAGTGTGACATCATTTCCCGGACTCCAGGATGCGATTAGTCTCGGAGGAGAGGTGGACTGACAAATGAGATTTATGGCCTGAGGCTGTTGTGGGAAATGCTTCTTCTAAACTTCAAGACTTTACATGGTCTGGCTCTGACACAACTTTCTGCTCTCATTTCATTATACTGTCCCTCTCATGCTCTCCGATCTTCTAATTCTGGACTCCTCACAGTTCCCTCAATTAGACTTTCTACTATGGGTGGCGGATCTTTTAGTGCTCCTGCACCCAAACTCTGGAATTCTCTACCTTCCACTCTTCGTAATTGCTCTTCTTTGTCTTCCTTCATATCTCTGCTAAAAATCTTCCCTTTTCCTTCTTTAGTTGGTTTAGTTTCACTATATAAGTTGAACTTATATCCAGCTCTTTTTATCGGATTTCCAGGCCTTAATCCAATCTAAGAAATCAGAGTATGCTGTTTACATGACTTGAATCAGACACCTGCCAAAAATCCAATAATGATTGGATTAGTAAGAGCCTGACTGAACTACTTGCTTCACTTCACTTCCCTTCAACACCCAAACAGCTGCTTTGAGTACCTGAGTACCTGAGGACTCACACACAAATAAACACACACACACACACACACACACACACACACACACACACACACACACACACACAATCATCATCACTCTCTCGCTCTCTCACAATCGTTACTGATTTAGAGGAAAAAGCCTCTCAAAATCTAACGTCTGCCTGAGGATCCCACTGCGATCACTGCTGACTCTCAGACTCAAAGGAGACTCGTTGGCTGGACATATAATCAAACGTTGCCATGCAACCTTAAAAAGGCAATGCATAATTTATAGACTATCCCATGCAAACCAAAGTTTGCTAATTAGTGGAAATCGTTCGCCTGGAAGCGGGTACAACATTGGAAGTAATAATTCTGGGATGACAAAAAGGCCTCAGAGTTTCCGGCACACTGAATCATTCATGCTCTTCCTCTACAAAGTGCTGTTGCGATGATAAATCAAAGGCAGCGAGGTGTACGACACATCGGCGGAACGCGGTGAAGACAGAGAGGCTGGCGTAGCGTTTGAACGGCTGGTATATGATTTCGCGTGTTCATGAGTGCCTCTGAATTCTGTTATGTAAGCTGAGAACAAATGCATCCGACTGGAATATCAATAATTTAAAGCGAGTGAGGTTCCTCTTGAGGAAACTGCAGAGTGAGCCCTCATTTAAACCGCACAAGCAGTGAAACAAGTGGACGCAGCAAGCCATTAAATTTTTATGTTTCTGATGAGCAGAAAAGTGCTATTTTGGTGTATATGTTGCAAAAGGCACCCACCAACAGACACTGGAATAAACCCAAAGACAAGCTAATACAGCGACAGGATCGGCGTCTTGTCAGAAAGGGCCTAGACGTCTGCGTGGTTATGAAACCGAACTAATGAAGATGGATGAGTTCATCGGTAGAAAATGTCATGCTGGGATAAACTGGCATTTTACACATCTGGATAACTGGCACAGTATTTATTATCAGTGCAGTCTTCTGTGGAATTGCTGATCACATCTGGCAGAGAAAAGCATCCACCCTGTTATCCACACCAACAGTTCCTCTGGCTACTGCAGCTACTTGCAGAAGTGCATAGCAGCAAATGATAGGAAATATCTGCTGTGACTTTCCTTTTAACCGGCACATCCCTCTCATCATCCATAGTGTGGTTACCAAAGAGGTATCGCTGAACTTCATCCCCATTGTGATTCAGGGACACATTCAAACTCCAAAGCTACTCCAAACACAGCTAACATTTAAGAAGGCAAGAGAGAGAAAATGTCTAAGCATGTAAAATCTACTATAAACCCAATTCTAAAGAAAGTTAACAATAGGTAAAATGGCAACAAAAACAGAAAACAGTGATTTTTACAGTCTTTTATATTTATATATAAGATAATACATGTATAATATATTTAACCCTTGTGTGGTGTTTGTGTTCTGAACATTCTGAGTGAAGGTCAAGGAACCCGAGGCTGAAATAATAATAAATCACATCATTTTTCTTTTGGTAAACCTTGAAAATGGGTCCCACAGACCCCATAACCACACAAGGGTCAATCAAATCGATTTTATGATCACTTAGTTAAAATGAATTACTGAACATTTTATTTTGCCACTACCAAAACAACTATAATAATGCTATTGATTCTTTTCTCAGTGGAAATTACTCAGTGGTCTGGTGGACCAACCACATTATTGTTTTTGTAAATCAACACAGCCATAACAATTGTAAAAATACCTGATGTTTAAAATATCACAAGTGGCCAGCATAGGGTTCTCCTTTAGCAGCTGTAGCCAGTCAGCAGCCTGTCCACATTGTCCACTCTCACACACACACACACACACACACACAGGACACAGCACCCCACTTTTACTCACTGCAGGTTTAGCCAACACCACATGTGTAACATAAATGTGTAGGGGGTGAACAGTGTGAAGACACTGAGAATGGGGTATTCTCAGCACTGCAGTAACAGCAGTACTGCTGTGTCTGATCCACTCATACCAGCACAACACACACTAACACACCACCACCACATCAGGCCTTAATCCTAACTCTAACCTTAACCTCAACCCAAAACCTAATCCTAAATCTCACCCTGGCCTTAATCCTAATCCTAGCAGTGCTGAGAATGATCCACCATCCAAGTAGTACCTGCTCTGTAAGGGTCCATGGGGGTCCTGACCACTGAAGAACAGGGTAAAAGAGGGCTAACAAAGTATCAGAGAAACAGATGGACTACAGTCTGTAACTGTAGAACTACAAAGTGCACCTATATAGTAAGTGGAGCTGATCAAATGGTCAATGAGTGTAGAAACAAGGAGGTGGTCACAATGTTAGGCCTGATCGGTTTGTGTGTGTCCATTTGTATCCTTCTTATTTTTCACATGAGCTGTATTTCGAGATCATGGCTGGTTGGGAATGGAATAGGTTGGGAATGGCTGGTCAGGAATGGAACGCTGTTGATCACTGCTTTTAGCAAAGTCAATTGTGGTAACAGTGTGCCAACTCACTAAAGTAGCTTTTTATATCCCATAAATGATGCTCTGAGCCAGTGTGGGCAGTTTATGGCTTGAAAAGAGTAAGAACAGGAATGTTTACGAGCAAAAACTTCTCAAGAAAGAGCACAGTGCTTCAGAGGACATGGGAATGTAGCATGCACTGCTTGAAAAAAGCCCAACTGTTATTACTGAAATCCATTTCAGGGTCATTCTACAGAAACGTCCAATTTTCCATCTCTCAGTACGTGTCACTGGTGTTACCGATCCTCATTGGTGTTACACGTACGAAAAGTAACACCAGAGACATTTTTGTTGAAAAATGCATTTTACAAAATGTCTGCTACAGACCATCAGACCACATGTTGTCAATCATAGAATAATAAAACATGTCAATTAATCCATTTGTATTCTATTTTTTCACAGTTATCTAAGAATAAAGTGGATTTAAGTTAAGAATAAAGTCACACCAGTGACATCAACTAAAAGCTTCATATGAGATCATGAGCTAAATGAGAACATTTCTGAGAACTGAAAGACACAGTGGACTCACCATGTGCTTTTCTTCATAGATCCTCAGAAGATAGGTAAAATGGAGTCAAGTGATGTCATCAGTGTGACTTTATTTCAAAATAAGAGGTTTTTGTATTATGCGGTAACACCAGTGACACGACTCTTAGGGACAACTTACATTATATATTTTATAACATAATAATTTATTAGGCATTTATTTTCTTTTTGTCATTTCATTTGTATATTCCATATTCATGTATAGATTATTGTAGCTAAAATTGCAAAAAAATGTGTTTTTTTCTTCAAACTTGCATCTTTACACATGACTGCGGAGACGAGCTCTTCTGTGGTGTTTGTAATTCTATACGATTGATTTAAAAACCAATATTGCTAAATTGAGGCTCAAGAAGATGTAATTGTTTTATTTGAAAATGTAAATAAATTGTAACCTTAATTGTAAGCGGGCCTGTTTTTCAAGTGTAATATATCTGTAAACACTAGGGACAGAAACATGGACGTTTCTGTAGATTGACCCACCCATAAAAATCTAACCATATGGCAAATTGCTAGTTGAACATCAGCGGTCACTGTAACAAAACACTTAAATGGCTTTCACAGGTGTTGATACAATAAACAGCACTGTACAAAGGTTTTAGGCACTGGAGTAAATTAGAATTAAAAAGCTGTTCTGGGCTGGAAGCACGTATTTGCTCAGAAAAACACTCATGTTAGTGAATGTTAGTGAGTCAAAGAGCTGAAAACATATTTCGGAACTGACTTGGACTTTAGACTGGAATCCTTCCACTTTGAGCTGCGCTATACTTTAATTTATGATTACTTCATTTAAATGAATGACTGAACGTTCCATTTTGTCACTACCAAAACAGCCAAAACGCTATTGAAATTGACCAAAACGTTTCTGTCTTGACAGTTTTAGCTCATTTTAACATCACTCATCACAGCATAACATGTTTCATTAAAATTCAAAATATGCTTAATTCATTTTAGGAAATGTGTGTTTTGGTAGCGATTGTTCCACACTGAGTTTCAGACTTTGGGACACATTTACTTCAAAGCAATGGGATCTAACTGCTCACCATGTGGCCATGAGGGACAGGGGAATCAGTCTCATTTCCTGCACTAAATGCAGGAGTGTGGCTAAAATAAGGCTCCACCCATGGCTTAAAACTGAATAAAGGTATTAAACTTATGATCAATCAAAATTTCACTTTAAAACAAATCAAAAAGATGTGTAAAATATGGAAAAATGAAAAAAAAAAACATTATTTTCACAAATGTAAATATATAAAGATTTCAGGACACCTGCCAACAGAAAGTACAAAAGATGATGTTGTATATATTTATATTGTTACCATCTTAATTAATGCATTTGGGTTTAAATTGATCATAATATAGTCCTTGTAAATATGTAAAGTCTGAATACCTTATACTGTATATATTTAAATCAATACTTCATCATGTTAAATCAAGTGTGCTGGTGCTGAATAAAAAAAAAAAAAAAAAAAAAAAAAAAATGTTTCATTGTCCTATCCATGTTTCATTGAAAGAATTCAAAAAACAAACAAACAAACAAAAAAAGAAAAACAATTAGTATGAATTCCATGCTGGTCTGCTGTTGGTTTAGCTGCTCGCCCACCATGCTCATGCTGGTTGACCAGAATACCAGCATCCAAAACAAAACATGCTGGTTCTGCTGCCCTGCCATTCAGGTCTATGTTGTTTTTTCTATATGGGATCTCATACAGCTTACAGCATGTTAGCTACATTAATCATGGAGCTCCAGTTCAAGACTAAAGAAGCAAACGTCAGATGCTAAAAAGTCTCAGATCAGCTACACTTGCGGTAAAAGGGAAATTATAAAATGTGTCAAGTCGTTAATTAATCTTAACCTCTCGTGCTCCTGGGTATAGTTTGGGTTGTCTATCTGAATTTACGTGGCCCAATCATAAGGCAGTTATTTAGTAACTGCATGAAATAAATGTATTTTTTTGTAAAAGCTCTTCAAGTTACTAAAAAAAGTGTTATGATCATAAACATTATGCTGTATGCTTACAATATACTGCTAAAAGCCAAAAATCTTAGACGCTCTGTAGTGTTTTATAAAAATAATTTTTACAGAGTTTATCACTAAAGATGTGCGGAAAAATGGGTCAACTTTCAATATAAAAGTTCAGCTTCTTTTAGTATGAAGTTCTAAAATTACATCACCCATCTATTTGACTGGAAAGAAGACAGTTACAGCCTCATAATCCACCCACCTTTTGAATGAAGCTTATGAAATATGAAAGTTTTGAAGTGAAGAATATGACGAAGAGTGTTTTGGAACCACCGGTGGTTGCAAGAAGTTAGAAAGGTTGAAGAAACTCGCTTATGTGTTTTCTCACACTGTATGGCTTTCTGTTATCTATATACATGAACAAAGGTAAAGCTAAAAACATGAGTAGCAGCCAATTAAAAGCCTGAATTCTGTGCGTACGTGTGTTCATTTGTCCACTTCTCAATCTGCTTTTCTCTTTTCTGCCTTCTCAGGCTGTACTAAACACTTAGGGCAGCAGTCAAGGACAGAAATGGCTCGATTTCAGGAGCCCTCATTTTATCGACTGCCCACAAAAGTGCTATACAGAGACCGGATTGTGTGGCAAAGGCAAAAGATGATCTCATGGCCTATAAAACATGGTACAAATACAGATCTGCAGCCTCCTCTGGAATAATGACACCCTATCTGACTGGAATGGTTAAACATAAGTGGACTCTTAACTGTCACTATAACACCCACTCTCCTTTCTGTCCCATACAATAGGGTCCTCCTTTCAAAAGGCTGACAGAGGCCTTCAGAGAGAACCTTCAGAACAGACTCTCTCACTTAGCAGGCTCAGTAATACGCTGAAGATTCGGCGGCGGCTGGACTGAAACATCACCCAACTTAAATTAATGAAACAGCCTTAACGGTGACGTGCAACCATGGCAACGTGTTGAAGTGACCGATGGCAGAGCTGGAATGAGAAGGACAGAGACAGAGAGAGAGAGAGAAAGAGGCAGGAGGGAAATCAATCCTTTGTGCAGTTAATCATTCATTTGGCATTAAGTTCGCTTTCGCAGTCTAGCACGTTCCAATGCCTTCATTGCTCCCTCCATTAAACAGACTCCTGTGTTCCTGAGCAATTAAAAACGAATATCTCGCTCCAGCTGAAATGGGATTCAGTGAAGATAAAGTGCTTTTTACAAAAGCTACGCTTCATTTTGAACCTGAAAGGGCAGATGCTTTCTTTTTGGGTTTCTAAGGTTAAGGATTAGGCTACTACACACGGTTCTACGAGGGTTCCTTAGTAAACAGTTCTATTTAAAACGGTGAACATTCAAAGAACTCTTTGCCTGATTAAGGGGTTCTTTGCATCATGAGAGGGTTCTTCAGATTGATGGAGAATGTGCTGTATATGGGCTCTGCTATTGTTACAATGTCAAGCTTGTAATAACAGTGGAACCCTTTTCTACAGCACATTGTCCATCAATCTGAAAAACCCTTTCTTGATGTAAAGAACCCTTTGAACCTTTGAAGAACCTTCTTTTTTTAGAGTGTACATTTATAGGACCCTCACAGAGCAGGTGCTATTTGGGTGGTGGATCAATTCTCAGCACTGCAGTGAAACTGACATGGTGGTGTTAGCGTGTGTTGTGCAGGTATGAGTGGATCAGACACAGCAGTGCTGCTGGAATTCACTCACTGTCCACTCTATTAGACACTCCTATCTTGTCAGTCCACCTTGTAGATGTAAAGTCAGAGACGACAGCTCATCTGCTGCTGCAGTTTGTCTTGGTCATCCTCTAGTCTTTTATTAGAGGTCACAGGACGCTGTTGGCTGGATATTTTTGGTTGGTGGACTATTACATAGTATTATATACTAGGTGTATAAAAACTCCAGCAGCAGTGCTGTGTCTGATCCGCTCAGACCAGTGCAACACACACTAACACATCACCACCACCATGTCAGTGTTACTGCAGTGCTGAGAATGATCCACCACCCAAATAGTACCTGCTCTGTGAAGGCCTTGACTATTGAAGAACAGGGGAACAAAGTATCAGAGAAACAGATGGACTACAGTCTGTAACTGTAGAACTACAAAGTGCAGCTATGGAGTAAGTGGAGCTGATAAAATGGGCAGTGTAGAAACAAGGAGGTGAACTTTAAGTGGTCAGTGTGTTAATATTATATGATGTACACAATGTCCATAAAGTACTCATGTATTTAATTTCCACTCAAAACAGCCACTAAGTCACTGTCCAAAAAGCAGAAAACAAACAAGCATTTATTACACCTTTCATTCTTTTTGGGAGACTTTCTTGCAGTTTTTCAAAGAAATCTGCAGGCATGTTTTTCCAAACCTTGCATTTTCTGCTTCTCACAATCCAAGTGATGTCAAACACATTCAGTGAGGTCTGGACTCTGGGGTTGGCAGTCCATTGTCCAACACAATGGCTGTAAGGAGCCCCATTTTCTGTATATTGCAATCATTTTTTGAACTCCAGTTTTGGAAAGACCCGTTATTTCACTAATTGTCCTTTGACTTTCCCCTTCCTCAGGCCAGTGGGTTATCAAATGTTCTCAGAAATTTTTCATGAAGAACTTCCGATAATGAATGAATAAATGAAGTGGCTTGATTGCTCCCTTCATTAAACAAATTCTTGTGCGTCTGAACAGTTGAATCTAATACCGTGCTCCAATGAAGGTGTGATTCAGTCCTGATGAGCTCAGAGATGGCATTAAGCTCCAGCAAGCAGCCTTTGCCCTCTGTTCCCCCAGAGACCTTTAGTTCTTATCCATAATTAATCTTCATACGCTGATGCTCAGGTGCACTGACACTCCAGCTGGTTCACTTGTACCCACTCCCACATTCATGCGTACATCTATATCAGTCTCAGAGCTCCACATGGCTGGAGGGGAGACCTGGGTGCATATGTGAGCTTTCATTCATGCACTATGCTGATGGCAGCTTGACGGTTAAAGCGAGAGTTTGATGAAAGCTTTCTGCTTATCCCAAATGTAGCTGATCATTCAAGAATAGGGATACACTAAAATTTCGGTGGCTGAAAAATTTTGGCAGAAAGTGGTCAAAAATAGCCGTTTCAGTTTTCGTCCAAAGGCAGAAAATTCGGGCCAAAAAAACCCCAAAATATTGACTAGGATTATGACAAAGTTTCAAAAATTGAATGCAAGTAATGTAATTCACTGTCTTAATGACATTCTCCAGGGACGCTGGATGTCATATGGCCGCCTACATACTGTAACTATTTAAAGTTTATTTAAAAATGCTTACACTCAGTTTTTGTTTTACATCCAAGTGCTTGTTAAGTTCTGATTTTGGCGTTGACGAATGAGTTTTCGTTCTGGTGCACCGCTATCCAAGACATGTTTGATGTATTTTAATTTTGCACTGGAGCTACGGGGCTAATGTAGCTAACAAACAAAGAAATCCACATGACACACTAATATCTACAAAATGGATAAAACGTAAAGAAAAAAAGTAGTGCACAATTTATCTGAGCAATCCATTTCTACAGATAATAGTATTTCATACAGTGCAGAAACCACTTAAGCGTGTTATGATTTAAGCGTGTTATGATTTAAGCATGCAGTCAGCACAATACTAACTGGTATACAAAACCTTCCTTTGTTAGCTTTGTAAGCCTTCAGTGCAAAACTAAAGAAGCAAACACTACAAATGTCTTCTGATGATCAAATATATTTCAAGTCAATAGAAACTGTGTATTTTTTGGACAAACTATTCCTTTAATGTGTCAAAGCAGGACGCAGCCAATGACAAAAGCAATGCCTTGGCCCTCTTCAGCGGCCAAAATAAATGCACATACTTATGGTCACCCGCAACTCTTTAGCCATGTTTACATGCAGCCTAATAATCCGGTAATAATCCGACTACTAGCTCAATCGCAATAGAATACGTCCATGCATACAGTTCAATCGGAATAGTCTAGTCCGATTAAGGCCATTCGAAATACAATTTCTATTCAAAAAGAGGTGGGTAATTCTGTAAATAATCCGTTAAAAAGAGGAATAATATCCGTGTAAATGCATGTATCTGATTACATTCCCAATCGGAACATGTAAGTACGTTCTGTGCACGTGCATCACGTCATAGCGAAAGCAGAGAACTCATAAACTGGCTCTGGCAAAAGTTTTTAACGTTCAACATGGCAGGGCAGAAACTGGTCTGCAGAGGAGACGAAGTTCACGCTCTTGTGTCTCAGAACACGACGTCTTCCTCTCGGCCTTCTTTAATAAATCCTCAGTTTAAACATCAGCTAACAAGACAAGTAGCCACTCATGCCGGCTAAAAACAAACATCTGCAATTTGGAGGTATTTTATGTTTGATACAGCTACTTGTAATATTTGCATTTTTTTGCAAGGCTAAAGCTCCAAAGGGGTAAACTCGCATTTATTTTTGTACGTGTATATTTTACAACTTTATCGTTGCACTGAAAAGTTTACACTGGGATTCTAATTACTGTTCATTTTACTGTTGCATTATCTAAAAGCATATTAATATCAGACTTTTTTGTAATGCCTTATTCTTCATTAGTAATCTTCATTTTTGCTACTTTTGTGCTGCAATTACAGCCTTAAGTTAGATACAGTGACGTATACAAAATTGAAATAGAATAAAAAACAGCAATGATAGTGGATCGATAATCAGTATCAGGCAATCAGTATAGGCAGAGGAAACTGAGATTGGAGCATCTCTAGTATACCACTATACTCCCTATACTCACTATAAGGTATTTTCCTTATATACATCAGAATCAAATTTTTATTTGTAAAGCTATTGTTTTGTCTCATTTCTATATAAACATGAAGCTAATTCACTTGCACCTCCACGGAAATTACTATATTACCCCAATTATGCGGCATCAATGTTAGCATCAAGCCTGTAAGCACTGAGCCAGATCCTTAATGCTAGGTGCTTTATATTTTGGAAATAAATGGCAGTAAAACCCCGAATCTTGTTTTCCCACCTTACCTTTGTTTCAGAATAATAGGCCCTTTTCACAGAGAGTCACGATTACTTCCGGTTTCCCCATTAGCAGGGTGAAACTAACTTCCGTTCCATATAACTACTGCAGCAGTGATGATAAAACGTTATAGTAGTGAACTATGATCCTCAAATACTGAGCTACAACAGTTAGATTTTAGTTTTCCTGCACTGTTGTGACAAACAGTGAGAATAAGAAGACATTTAGCAGACGCTCTGATCCAGAGTGTCTTACAATTTGATCATTTTCACACAGGTAGGCCAAGGTAGTGTTAGGAGTCTTGCCCAAGGACTCTTATTGGTATAGTGTAGGGTGCTGGCCCTGGTCTGACCCCAGTCTACAGTGTAGAAGGCAGAGGTGTTACCCACTACACTAACCAACCACACCAAGTGCAGGAAGAGGACTGAAGCGCTGATATAGCTTTAAACACAAGCTAAGATGCTGTATGTGTGAAACAGCCTTGTATTTACTGCTGACGCTGCTCACATCCAGTCTCTGTGTTTTCCTACAACGCCAGCAGTTTCTGTAATATTTCTGCTTTCAAAAGAAAGAAGAACCGTTATATGCAGCATGAATTTGATGGACTCTTATATTAAGCTAGCTATGCTGGCTAGAAGCTACTGCTAGCATTAGCTATTATCCCAAACAATTGCTTAGCTAACATAAAGCAGCACCACCAGTTAATGTTGTACTCCTCTTTAAAAAGCTAATGCAGACAATAAAACGTCAACGAAAAAATTCTTACATGATCAGCTTGGTATGCACAGCTAACATTAGCTGGGAAATTATGTCAGAAACCTTACAGGACTCTTCCTGAATCACAAACAAGTAGCTATATAAAATGTCACAGCCAAGATACAAGTTAGCTAGGAGTGTTTTTGGCTGAGCAGTGAAAGGTGGAGGTTTTCCAAAGTACTGCTTCAAAAATTGCCATGAAACTAAAAGAATAATACTGTTTGGCAGATCGCTAACATAGCTAGCCAGCTAGCTGTAAAGTTTGCTATTCATATAAAGCTGGTATTCCTCAAACTGCTAACGGTAGGCTGGCTAATTAGCGCATGTAGCCTGCTAGCCTACCTTGAGCTAAAAGACAGTTTAAACGATGTCTGTCAAAGAAAGTTTACATATGAAATTTTTGGTTTGCGTTTAGGGTATTAGAGAAATCGCTGCTGTAAATGTGTTAAATCAATGATTTAAAGTTAATTCAGGGCTACCATCCACTTTCTATTCTCACTATGTGTCACAACCGTGCATTAAAAACTAACTTAAGTCTGTTGTAGCGCAGTATTTCAGGATTATAGTACACTGCTGT